>NC_077229.1:26922914-27022914 GCF_027887165.1 Monodelphis domestica
ACTGAGTCAGGGGGCCGAGAGGTAGAAGAGAGGACTATACTGAATGGCTTTGGCAGACTGACTTCTAACTATGGCTCTGCAATTGCTAGGTCACCTTGGAAAAATCACTTTAGGATGCTCTCCCAAGCGATCTCCATTGGGAAATAGAAATGAAGAGCAACTGGGAGACCATAATCAGAGCTGTAACAAGCATGAGGCAAGTGGGGCTGTACCACAGCATCATCCTGAAGGGGAGGGGCCTGGCTTTCTCACCCCAGGGTACCAACAACCTGGAAGAGTTTTTATATTTCCTTTTACCCAGTGTTGACTGCAACGGAGTTCACTTCCTCTTGTAGTTGAAAGAATAAGTCAGTATAGACCCACAAGACATTGTCTGGTGTGCAAACTACCCAGAATACAGCCGCCACTGACCTTGGAGCAGAGGCGGGGAAGTGAGATGAGGAGACACAGTGGCCAGCAGTGGAAAGAAAGACGTGAAGAGCAGATTGGGAGGCTGTAAGCAACTGCTGGGTGTCTAGATCTTGGGCAGTGAAGATAGAGTGAGCATAAACTACATCTATGGATGTAGCCTGCTAAATCCAAGCTGAACCAAGAGCCAGGGACCTTCCTTCCAAGCCCCCTTTGCCTCTCTTCAGAGGGGATAGAAAAAACATTTCAAACTGGTGCTTTATGTTTACATTCATTCCTTTTAAAAAATTTACTGTTTTTTTAAGCCAACAATTGTCATGAAGCTGTTTTGATCAATGGAAATGTCAAGTTGTGTGTGTGTGTGTGTGTGTGTGTGTGTTCTCCATATAATGATTACAAAAGGAAGGAAAAGAGAAAGCAAATTCCTTGTTTCTAGTCTCCATGGGGGGCAGCTAGGTGGCTCAGTCCTGGAGACAGGAGGTCCTGGGTTCAAATCTGACCTCAGACACTTCCTGTCAGTGTGACCCTGGGCAAATCACTTAACTCACACTGCCTAAGCCCTTACCTCTCTTCTGCCTGTAGAACCAATATACAGTATTAATTCTAAGATGGAAGATAAGGGGTATGTGGGGGGGGGTGTAAAAGGAAAGAAAGTGCCCACAGAAAGGGAGGCAAGTCAGTCATCTGAGCCTGCTCAATAGGTCTCTAGGGATTGTGGAAGATAGAGCTCAGCCTGTGTAGCTCCCCAGTGCAACCTTCTGTTTATGCATTGTCTTTTAGGCACCCTGTGAGGCAGGGTCTTTAATTATTCTTCAGCCTATTTTCAGATAGAAAAACTAAGTCTTGGAGGAGTTAAAATGATTGGCCCATGGTTACATAGATAGAAAGTGCCCAAGGGAATAATCTATCCTCAGATCTTCCTGCCTCCACACTCAGGGCTCCATCCACTACATCATGATACCCTTTTACCTTCTCCCTACAAAAAATTGGCATCCATTCCTTTCTCAAAGACTCTGTTATGTCCTTTCCAGGCCAAAGAGTCTCCTCCTTGGCAGAGAAAATAACCAAAATAAGAATTGTCTGGTTCTTTTCTATAGTCAGTTTATCATTATTCCAGAAAAACCTAAGCAAGGTTTCCTACCCTTTCTTGGGTTCTAATCTTTCCCCCTAACAGAACTAACAAGATTCTTTTGTCTCAGCTTTCTTTGAAAGCTGCCACTCATTCTGAGTTTTAACAATCAGGATCATTCCATGCCTTTGATATTTTTTAAGTTTCATTGTTATTCTTTTTTCTTTAGACCATTGTTACTTCCCAATAACTACCCCAGCACTGTAGAACACTTCATGTAACAAAGCGTGTTACATTTTTGCTCAAGAAACTGCCTCCCCACCCAGAGTGGCCCCTCAAGCTTTTCCCAGAGGATGGTGGCTACTTACCTATCAAGGTAACCCCTGGAACTTGCACTGTTAAAACTATAACCACAAGCCCCCCACCAGTGCACTTATTTCCAATAGTCAAAATTAGCTTAAAATGAAGACATTTCCCAAGATGACATGATAAAAATCAAATGTCATCCATCCCCTCCATAAAATTTCAGTGTACTCTCCCACAAGCATACACACTGTCAATGGGGAAAGTGGGCACAGATTTAGGAAGACACAAGATAAATCATTCTTCTGGGACTGCATGAAATTAATGTTTTTCTTCTTGTGATAGCTTCACAATGGAAGGGAGGAAGGAAATAAGCACTTATGAAGTACCTGCTAGGTACTGAGCACTTTTCCACAATTATCTCATTTGCTTCTCCCTGGCCTTGAGTCTCTACTGGGTAAATAATTCCTCTAGGCTCCCTGGGGTGTTCCTCTCTGTACTCCCAACTGTCAGGGTTAATTCTCCTTTGAATCTGTAGTTGATTATCTTATCTGATATCCTATTTCCTGCCCCATCTTTCTCTCTTTCTCTCTTCCATTCCAGGGCTAGATTCTCCCTAGGAATTTTTTTGTTGTAAGCAAGTCAAAATAAAAAAATAAAAATTAAAAAAAAAAACTTCTGGGTGGGTAATTCTGCTACAATATGCCATAGTTGATTGGTAGAAAGTGGGTCAAGACAGAAGAATCTCCTCTCTCATTGCCCTTTATAGAAAAGCTCAATAAAGCTGCTTAGGGTCTCAACCCTTTCTCTCAGAGATGCCAAGATTGCTTTCTGAGGGCCACTAGGGACATAGTCCTTCAGCCAACTAATGGCAAGCTTCTTTTCTTATTCCATCAGGGAGAACTTTTTCACACTTTATAAATGGTCTCTACTTCATTTAATACACTAACACTCTGTCTCTTTGCCACCTTGTGATTTTTTTTTCAGATGGGTTGGGAGGAAATCTCCTTTTTATAAAAGTATAGTTAATAAAAACAAACCAATTCAGTGGCTATGTGTGATAATGCCTATCTCATTCTTCATCTGAGAAGTCATATTTGATCACTGCATTCAATTCAATTTTTTTTAATTTATTAAGTATTTCATATGCCAAGCATTGTGATAAATACCATGAATATGAAGACAAAAGGCAATCCCTACCCTTAAGGAGCTTACATGCAATTGGTAGGGATACAACATCTATATAGGAAAGTAAGCTTGGGATATTATTTTAGCCAGAATTTTGATTTCATTAATGTAGAGGGCACCCAATGAGCCTTTATGAATTCACTTCTTTATGTTGCACTGAGAATACAAATACAAGCAAGAAAGACCATCCACGCCCTCAAAGAGTCTTCCTGCTAATGGCAGAAGACAACATATAAGGGGAAGCTAGCAAATAGAAGGAGTGACACACAGAAGGAAGAGCAGTGTGAAGATGTCTAGGATATCTGAATTCATAATTAAATAACAGATAAGTTTGTATTTTATCCTAGAAGCAAGATCAGACCACTCAAGCTTTTTTGAGCAAAAAGACCCTATGGATTGATCAGATCCAAAGTCTTTCAGTGTAATGATCTAAATGGTAGGTGATAAAAGTTGATAAAGGCTAAAGTGCTGGTTGTGTGAGCAGAGAGAAGGATGGTTCTGAAAGTTATTGTAAAGGTAACATGGTTGAGGCTTGAAAACCAACACAAACATGAATTCAAATCTGGCCTCAGGTACTTTTTAGCCATGTTACCCTAGGCAAGTCACTTAGCCCCAGCTGTCTAGCCCTTGCTACTCTTCTATCTTGGAATTACTATTAAGACAGAAGGTTAAGAATGGGAAAAGAAAAGGAAAAGGAAGGAAAATAAAGGAAAAAAGGAAAGGAAAGGAAAGGAAAGGAAAGGAAAGGAAAGGAAAGGAAAGGAAAGGAAAGGAAAGGAAAGGAAAGGAAAGGAAAGGAAAGGAAAGGAAAGGAAAGGAAAGGAAAGGAAAGGAAAGGAAAGGAAAGGAAAGGAAAGGAAAGGAAAGGAAAGGAAAGGAAAGGAAAGGAAAGGAAAGGAAAGGAAAGGAAAGGAAAGGAAAGGGGAGGGAAGCAAAACAAAACAATCACACATGGTGGAAGTGGAGACAAAGGAATCAAGGATGACTTGAAGATAGAAGTTTTTCCTAAGATACCAAGAAGGAAGTGGGATGCAAGGAAGTTAAGGAACAGCTGTAGACAATAAAACCTCAAGAGATTTCTGCAGAATTAAGTTAAAGGTCAGAGCAAGGGTGATGGCCTAGGGAAATAGCATGACTGTAAATCCAGGCGCATTCTGCAAATCCACAGGAAATTTATTCAACATCCGGCATTAAGGTTTGCAAAAACACGGTGAATATATTTTCTCCTTTGATTCTGTCCTGCATGTGAGGCAGGTGCTTTAAGAGTTATTATTAATCACCATTCTACAAATGAGCAAATTAAGACTCAGTCTTGGTCATGCTTACACAGCTAGTGAATGTGTCGGGGAAGTTTGAGCCCAGCGCTGCCCAACTTGTCATTCCACACTGCTCTGGCTCAGATTCTAGCTCTGATTGACTCTGTCCCCCACACCCAAAGACTCTCCTTCCTCGTTTTGCCCTCCTAGCTTCCAGCTTCTTTCAACCTCAGTAAAAGTCCCACCTTCTGCAAGAAGCCTTCCCAGTCCTCCATCATATTAGTGCCTTCCCCCTCCCGCACTGAGATTACCCCTAACTGATCCTGCCTATATCTTATTTGTACACCGATGTCTACACGCCGTCTCCCCCTTTAGTCTGTGAATTCCTTGAAAGCAGGGCTTGATTTTTACTTTTCTTTGAACTGTCCTGTAATAAACACAGTGCCTGGCACATAGTAAGTGTTTAATGAATGTTCCTTTGTTGACTGAATGACTGACTTATGGCAGCTAGGTAGATGAAGACCAGAGTTCAAATCCAGCCTCAGACACTTCCTAGCTGTATGACCTTGGGCAAGTCACTTAACCCTGTTGCCTCAGTTTCCTTATATGTCAAATGAGCTGGAGAAGGAGAAGGCAAACCACTCCAGTATCTTTACCAAGAAAATCTCAAATGGAGTCAGGCAGAGTCAGACAACTGAAAAAAACGACAATGGCACAACTTAGCTGTATGATCCTAGGCAAGGTGTTTCCCTATTCTCCTATTCTGGATTTCAATTTCCTCATTGAAAAAATATGACTAATACCTCCCAGTGTTGTTGGGAAGACAGTGTTTTGTAAGCCCTAAAGCCCTGTTGAAATGTGGGCTGTTCCCATTAAAGCAGAGTTCTGATCCAAGATAATCGCCGAAGAGACAGTACTTGATAAATTACAGCAGCCAACAAAGATGATTCTCTCTGTTTCGCACACATGCCCATAAATGATCTCCCAATAACCAGCCCCCCTCTTCCAAAGTGGATCTGTAAGCTGCTGTGGCCACCCCAGGAGAAACAGAAATTATGATCCATCAATTTGCATGTGAAAATTGCTGAACCATTTACAGCATCATCCATCATCCCAGCGAGGCTGCTTCTGCCTTGCTAAAGGTCTTTAATCAAAAGAAGACAGAAGAAGATTAAACCATAGCAATTTTGATCTGCATTCCTGGGTTCTCCAAGTATTGGTCAAGTCATGACTGTGCCACTAACTTCAATAAAGGACTGGCAAAGGGCAGCTGGGTGGCTCAGTGGATTGAGAGCCAGGTCTAGAGACAGTAGGTCCTGAGTTCAAATGTGGTCTCAGATACTTCCTAGCTGTGTGACCCTGGGCAAGTCACTTAACCCCCATTGTCTAACCTTTACTACTCTTCTACCTTGGAACCAATCAATCCTAAGATGGAAGGTAAAGCTTTTTTTTTAAACCCTCACCTTCTGTCTTGGAATCAATACTGTGTATTGGCAGAAGAGTGGTAAGGGCTAGGCAATGGGGGTTAAGTGACTTGCCCAGGGTCACACAGCTGGGCAGTGTCTGAGTCTAGATTTGAACCCAGGATCTCTCTTCTCTTGGCCTGGCTCTCAATCCACTGAGCAACCCAGCTGCCCCAGGAAGGTAAAGCTTTGAAAAACAAAAATAAGCAGCTGGTAAGACCATCCTCTTCTCTTTCTCCTCCTACTGCTCTCCACATGCATCAGTCTCCAAGTCTTGTCTATTTACCTCCTTTGGATTTCTCATTATCTGTCCTTTAATTTTCCATTTAGGTTATCATGACCCCAATTCAACCCTCCCTCATCTCTCATTTGGTTTGCTGGAAGAATCCCCTAACTAGTTATCACTGCATCCAGTCTCACTGGCCTTCCAATGCATCCATCGTGCCTCAGCCAAAATTAATTATATTAATATGTAGTTTTTTAAAGTCAATATTTGGAGCAGCCAGATGGCACTATAGTGCACAGAACACCAGGCCCAGGCCAGAAGACTCATCTTCCTGAGTTCAAATTCAGCCTCAGATGCTTACTAAGCTGTGTGATCCTGGACAAGTCATTTCACCTTGTTTGCCTCAGTTTCCTCATCTACAAAATGAGCTGGAGAAGGAAATGGCCAACCACTCCTGTTAGCTTTGCCAAGAAAATGTCCAATGAGATCACAACAGTTGATCACAACTCAAATGGCAACAACAATGGCAACAAATGGGATTCTTATGTATGGCCTGGGAACCTTTATTTCTAGCCGACTTTGGCACCACTGACCTAGTCCATGTATGCTAACTATATGGATCAAGAAACGTTGCTAGAAATCTCTGGGAGCTTGTATCTCAGGTCATATAGACATATTTGACTTCGTGGATTATGTAGTAGATACTCCATCCAACTCTATTATTGTACAGGTGAGGAAACTGAGGTAAAGCACTTTGTCAAGTTAACAAGCATTTATGAAGTGCCTTCTGTGTGCCAAGGATGTACTAAGTGCTAGGGATACCCAAAAGGATCAAAACAGCCCCTGCTCTCTAGGAGCTCACAGTGTTCTAAGTTCCAGGTTCTAAGATCACACACTGGTTAATGTCAGAGCAAAATCTAGAACGCAGATCTTCCAGGTGAGCCAGTAGCTTTGGAGGTTGGACGATAAGGGAAACTGATTTCATTGTTGCTTTTATTTTTAAGGATAGAGAAGAAAGTGTCCTCCCTTTGTCTCTCTCTAGGTTAGAAGTTAAAGGATCTTTCAATTTAACTTTTCCTCAGTCTATTGGGGTTAAGGGAAGATGGACACAGCAGTGGAGGCAGAGGGTGGTACACTGAGGGAGACCATGCTTTGGCACTGATGCCTGAGACGGTCTAACAGAAGATACTGAAATGCCAAGCAAGCACTGTGCTAACAAATCCTGATAGTGATTGACTTAGCAAAAGATCCTCCTCCAGGCTTGTGGCAATAAACTTCAAGAAGGCATTAAAGTTAATCATGTATAAATTAAGATTGAATGGATTGGGGCAGCTATGTGGCTCAATGGATAGAGAACCAGGTCTGGAGATGGAAGGTCCTGGGTTCAAATGTGGCCTCAGACTTTCCAGCTGTGTGACCCTGGGCAAGTCACTTGACCCCTATTGCCTAGCCCTTACCGCTCTTCTGCCTTGGAGCCAATACACAGTATTGATTCTAAGACAGAAGGTAAAGGATTTTTTTAAACAATGGATAGACAGAATCATCTTGGTTTTCTGTCCCCTGCACCAAGTACCCTTTTTCAGTTTCCTTTTTGTGTACCATCTTCCCTCATTAAACTATAAGCTCTTTTAGGTCAGGAACTGGCTTTTTTCCCCTTATGTGCATCCCCAGAGCTCAGCACAGTGCCTGGCACATAGTAGGAACTTAAACTCCTTATTGTGTTAAAGATTGAAGATAGAACCCAGGTGTCCTGGGCAGCTCAAGGGTGAGTAGAATCATCATTAGGTGATGTGAATAAAAGTTGCCACTATTGGCTCAGCTGACAAGTCCCTGATGAAGCTTGTGGTCAGCTTCAATTACTCAGCCTCAATGATCCCCTCATAGAATGTGGAAGCCACTGATCAGTATGGTTTAGTGGCCTTCCCTAGAGAAAGAACACAGCAAGAAACTCATTTCCCCTGGCGTGAGCTAACCATTGATTGGTTTGGGTTGAAAGAGCAAGATTAGTCGTCTAATCAGAAAGTGAGGATTAAAAAAAAAGAAAAGCAATTTAGTCCAACTTGCTCATTTTAGAGATGGGGAAACTGAGGTCCAGAGGAACAAGCTACTTGACCAAGAACACATGCTATCTATAAAAAAGCTCAATCAATGCTTATTCTCTTCCCTTCTCCTACCTTCTGTGTCAGTTGTACCAAGTGTTGAGCATTACACTGGGGCTAGCACATTAGTTTCTTTTTTTATTTTCTATTAGTTTATTTTTTCTTGGATACTTTTTAAAATATTTTAAAATATTTTTATTTAAATAATTTTGTTTTTTATAAATATATATAATATATTTATATATTATTATTAATATAATATATAAATATAATATATATTAAATATATAATATAATATAAATAATATAAATAAAATAATTAATTTTAAAATTTTATTTAAATAATTTTAAATAAAAAAAATTTTTAATAAAAAATTTTAATTAAAAAAAAAGAGAGTTTAAAAAAAACTCTCTTAGGGAGAACCTACATGGCCTGTTACCGTGGAGATTCCTTTTAGATATGAGTTGGATTAGATGTCTGCTGCTGAGGTTCCTTCTAGCTCTCAAATTCTGTGATTCCATGATGTAATCCAGTCTTAAAAAATATGTTCTTCCCCATCAATCCCCACCATATGTTTCTTGGTTGCCAATAGCTATGGCCAATTGATAAGCAACACCATGTTTCTGTTCTTTTTTTTTTTTTAAACCCTTACCTTCTGTCTTGGAGTCGATACTGTGTATTGGCTCCAAGGCAGAAGAGTGGTAAGGGCTGGGCAATGGGGGTCAAGTGACTTGCCCAGGGTCACACAGCTGGGCAGTGTCTGAATCCAGATTTGAACCTAGGACCTCCCGTCTCTAGGGCTGGTTCTCAATCCACTGAGCTACCCAGCTGCCCCCCCCCCCCCCCCCCATGTTTCTGTTCTTGTTAGATATTGAGGAAAGCAATTCATTCAATCCACCATTTTCCCAGCTGCCTCTAATTCTTGGCCCATCAGAGTGTAGCACAGCCATCAGGAACCTCTCCCTAACAAGCTTCTGAAAAGAGAAGAAATTGTTTTGCAGGAGGGAGCTCCCCAAACTGCATGGCTTCATTTGGCTTGAGGTTTCCAGAGAGGGGGTGGGGGTGGGGGTCAACTCTAGCAGAATGGGAAGCCTCTCCTTTCCAGGATTCTCCCATCAAATCACAGAATGTCAGAGTTTGCATGGAACTGAAGACACACTGGGGAACCTTAGAACGATGGTGGTCAGAGCTTGGAGGGAACTAGGACCACAAAATGTCAGAGCTTAGAAGGACCTTAGACAAAAGAATGTTTGCTCTGGAAAGGCCTTAGAACCCAGAATGTCCGAGCTAGATTGTCAGATATGGAAGGGATCTTAGGATTCAGGATATCAAAGATGGGGACTGGGATGGGGAATGTCAGAGCTAGGAGGGGCTTTAGAACAGAGATGGTTAGACCTTGGAGGGGCTTTAGATGTTATATTAGGGAAGCTGGGAGGGGTCTTAAGAAAGAGATGGTCACATGGGTCGATGGGGATGTGATTGGGGCTGTAAACGATCTAAACGATCACCCAAGTGCAATTATCAATAACGTGGAAATAGGTCTTGATCAAGGACACATGTAAAACCCAGTGGAATTGTGGGCCAGCTCTGGGGAGGGAGGGAAAGAACAGGAATCATGGAACTATGGAAAAATATTCTAAATTAATTAATTAAATAAAATTATTCAATTAGAAAAAAAGAAAGAGCTGGTCAAAGTGGAGAAGGAACTTAGAGCACAGAATGACAGATCTAAAAAGGAGCTTAGAGTCCATCCAGTCTAGTGATTCCTAACCTGGACTTTGTCAGCTTGTATTTATATGTGTGTGTGTGTGTCTATGTATGCATGTCTCTGGGTATAGATATATGCTTATCCAGATATTAAGGTGAATTTCAATATAATCAGTTTTCTCTGAACTCCTCCCTAATTTGTTGTATGCATTATTCTAAGCCTTCTTCTAAGAAGGGTTCCATGCTTTCTCCAGGCTGCCACCAGGGTCCATGACCTAAGAAAGGCTATGATCTCGTCCTTCCCTCTTCCTTCTACATCCATTCTTCCTTTACAGTTGGCGATGATGAGGCCAGAGAGAGGAATGAGCATTCCGGAGCCGTACAGCCAGGAGTCAGATCTAGGTCTCTGGGAGGCTCTTTCCCTGGGCCCCCCACTACAACTCGCCATGTTGATTTCACATCCTTCATCCATCCCTCAAAGAACTGGGACAGTCGCATTCAAAAGAAAATCCATGGGGGAAGTGGAGATGCCTCCTGCTGTTTGAAGCTTCTGACATTAGCAGGCAGAGTCTCGTTTCCTTCCAGAGGGTCTTCTTTGGAAGCTGGTGCCTCTCTCCTCTCCTCTGAGCTACGACACGGGTGTGGAAACTTCCCTGTGACAGATCTGTGTTTTTCAGTCAGGGCCATCTGCTACCCGACTTCACTATAAATCTTCCTGTGTTTCCTTGCCATATGGCATAATTAATTACTTAAGGCACAAAGGCCCCTGCCTCCCCCAGGGGCTGGAATCCAGCACCCAACACATGAACCCATGAGTAATTTACCACTGTGCTGCCAAGCCTTTCTACTGTAAACCAGCTCACGTGGAAGAAGGGTACCAGGCAAACACGTTATTTCTTTGGGGAGTGGCTGCTGGCACCTCAGCAGAAAGGCAACTAAGGAATGTATTTGAGAGGCAAAGCACCCCCTCCTTCTGCCCAGCCCACCTCCGTGCCCACCCCCGCCAAGAGAAAGCAATTTCATTACCCAACCATTTCCCTGAAGATAATTACTAGTTCCATGTCCTATCCCACTAGGTCAAAATTGAAAAAAACAACATTTTTTATTTTTAAAATTCCATTTGTTTTCAGTTGACAGAAAGGTTCTCAATCCTTTCTACCTCCTTGTCTTCCTCGCCCTTGATGGGGGGAAGAGGGAAAAAGAAAAACAAAATCCTTGCAAAAAAAAAAAATCATAGTCAGGCAAAAACAAATTTCCCCACTGGCGACCTCCCAAAATGTAGATCTCATTTTGTACCCAGAGTCCAGCTCTTTCTGCCAGGAAGTAGGTAGTCAGCTTCATTATCCGTCCTCTGGAAAATCTGTCTTTTTTTTTTTCTTAAGCCCTCACCTCCCATCTTAGAATCAATACTGTGTATTGGCTCCAAGGCAGAAGAGTGGTAAGAGCTAGGCAATGGGGATCAAGTGACTTGCCCAGGGTCACACAGCTGGGGAGTGTCTGAGGCCAGATTTGATCCCAAGACCTGGCTCTCAATCCAGCTGCCCCCAAAATCTGTCTTCTTTAAATTGGGCAGTGGCATTTGGATTGAATGGGTTTGTGAAAGCAAGATCAAAACAAATGGAATTGCTCACCTAAGTGACCTATTGGTATCAGAGGAATGGGGAACTTGGCTAGCTCAGTCTGCCGAGTATTGAGGCAGCAACATATCCTGGCTACTGGAATGGTTACCTTCCACTTT
This sequence comes from Monodelphis domestica, assembly GCF_027887165.1. Lineage (NCBI taxonomy): Eukaryota > Metazoa > Chordata > Mammalia > Didelphimorphia > Didelphidae > Monodelphis > Monodelphis domestica. The sequence goes on from NC_077229.1 coordinate 26,934,372, forward strand.
AATCTTATCATATTGCTCTATAGTTTTAAAAAATTGTTATTGTTGATCAGTCATTTTAGTCATGTCATCTCATTTAGAGGTTTTTGGGTAAAGATAAAGGGTGATTTTCCCTCTACTTCTCCAGCTCATTTTACAGATAAGGAAACTGAGGCAAAAAGAGTGAAATTACCTGCCCATGGCCACACAGCTAGGAAGTGTCTGAGGCCCAATTTGAACTTGGGAAAATAAGCCCTGACGCTAGGCCTGGCACTCAGTGCATTATAGCATCACCTCGCTGTCGCATATCACATCTATACAGACATACATATAATGTAGATCTCTATTTACAACCTATCTATCCAACCATCTTGCATGTATGTATAATATCTATAAGTCTATCTAGAGGTGATATACAATCTCTCTGTGGAGACATATCATATCATACAAATATTTGTGTTTATCACCTCTCTATCCAAACTTCTTGGGTATATGTATCTAGCTAGCTAGGTAGATAGAGATAGTATCTATGACTCTATAGAGAGCTACTTATATCATATCTTATCTATAGATACATATTTCATCTCTCTATCTATCTATTCACCTATTCATTCATCCTTCTATTTATCTGCCTGTCTTTCTATCCATCCATCCACCCAGCCATCTATCTATCATCCATCTATCTATCCATCCATGTATTCACCTATCCATGCATCACATCCTTCTATCTATCTATCTATCTATCTATCTATCTATCTATCTATCTATCTATCTATCTACCTATCTATCTATCTATCCAACCATTCACCTATCCATCCATCTACCCATTTATCCATCCATCTATCCATCTATCTATCTATAGATAGATTATCTATGTCTGCCTGTCTTTCTATCCATCCACCTATCCACCCATCTATCTATCCATCCATCTATCTGTCTATCCATCTATCCATCCATCCTTCTATCTATCTATCTATCTATCTATCTATCTATCTATCTATCTATCCATGTGTTCACCTATCCATCTATACAGCCTCCTGTCTATCTATCTATCCATCCATCCATTAACCTATCCATCCATCTATTTATCTATCTATCTATCTATCCATCTATCTGTCTGTCTATCTGTCTATTTATCCATCCATCCATACATACATACATACATCTATCCATCCATCCATCCATCCATCCATCCATCCATCCATCCATCCATCCTGTCTATCTATCCACCCATTCATTCACTTATCCATCCTTCTATCTAACAATCTATCAATCTATCCATCCATCCACTCACATATCCATCCATCTACCCATTTATCCATCCATCCATCCATCCATCTATCCATCCATCCATCCATCTATCTATATATCTATCTATCTATCTATCTGTCTGTCTGTCTATCAACCTATCCATCTATCTATCTATCTATAGATAGATTATCTATGTCTGTCTGTCTTTCTATCCATCCACCTATCCACCCATCTATCTATCCATCCATCTATCTGTCTATCCATCTATCCATCCATCCTTCTATCTATCTATCTATCTATCTATCTATCTATCTATCTATCTATCTATCTATCTATCCATGTGTTCACCTATCCATCTATACAGCCTCCTGTCTATCTATCTATCCATCCATCCATTAACCTATCCATCCATCTATTTATCTATCTATCTATCTATCTATCTATCTATCTATCTATCCATCTATCTGTCTGTCTATCTGTCTATTTATACATACATACATACATACATACATCTATCCATCCATCCATCCATCCATCCTGTCTATCTATCCACCCATTCATTCACTTATCCATCCTTCTATCTAACAATCTATCAATCTATCCATCCATCCACTCACATATCCATCCATCTACCCATTTATCCATCCATCCATCCATCCATCCATCTATCCATCCATCCATCCATCCATCTATCTATCTATCTGTCTATCTATCTATCTATCTATCTATCTATCTATCTATCTATCTATCTATCTATCTGTCTGTCTATCTATCTATCTGTCTGTCTGTCTATCAACCTATCTATCTATCTATCTATCTATCTATCTATCTATCTATCTATCTGTCTGTCTGTCTGTCTGTCTGTCTGTCTGTCGGTCTGTTGGTCTGTCTGTCTGAATCATCTATCTAATCTATCACCCTAAACTACCACAAAAGCGAGCCTAGGTTCCAGGGGAAAAGGAGGAGATTATGTTGGGTCCCACAAACGGGGGGCTCTGGGCTATTGGAGTAGTAGAATATTTTGGCAGCAATTCAAGGAAACAGCAGGTGGGGAAGAGGAGAATTCTAACTCAGCTTGTGCTAAAAGCAAAACAAAACAGCTGAGGTTCACATACACACCATCAGCCTGTAAACATCCCAGAACTGGACTTGGCTACCTGACAACAACTCCTCCTCCTCCCCCTTCTACACTCTCCCTGAATTCTGCCCCCGACGTCCGCTGTGACTTGACTTTGTTTTAGGGGGCATCGAGTGTGGGAAGGAAGGTGGTCTGCAGCTGCTCGCCTTGCCGGCAGGGACTGACTCGGCCAATTTGGGCATCAGTTGCCCTCATGGATGCTTTGTGGCTGGGTGGTCGAGGTTACTTCTTCTGCCTGAGTGGCTCACTTTACCCAGAGCACTCAGGGCTATTCTTGGCTTCAGAAGCTCTTGCTTCTGCAAAAAAATATTAGTACAAATATTAGGTGGTGAAGTCACTGCAGGGCTCGCCTCAGAGGGTTGTGCTCAGAGTGTAAAAAGCAACAGCCTGGCAGAGACTGGCTGACTGCCCGGATACAGGAAGGTCAGTTGCTCCTATTGGCAGATTGGTATCTATTATTTTATTTTATTTTAAACCCTTCCCTTCCACTTAGAATCAATGCTATGTATTGGTTCCAAGGCAGAAGAGAGATAAGGGCTAGGCAATGGTGGTCAAGTGACTTGCCCAGGGTCACACAGCTGGGAAGTGGCTGAGGCCAGATTTGAACCCAGGACCTCCCATCTCTGGGCCTGGCTCTCAATCCACTGAGCTATCCAGCTGCCTCCTCTATTATTAAAAAATTAGAATCAAATAAACAGATAGCCCACCCCTGACAAAAGGGTGCTATGACAGATTATCTTTGCTGAGCATGCAAAGAAAATAAATTGTCTTGGGGGGGGGGGGTTACAGCTGCTGTGATAGCTTTGGTTGGCCTGGTCTGGGAGAGCTGGGCTAGAAATCAGGAGATGTGGATGGAACGTCTTCCTGGGTGGTCATAAAGTAGTCGCTTCCCTTCTTAGTCTCAGTTTCCTCCAAGAGAAATAGGGAGTAACCCTGGCCTTGTTCATCTCCCGGGGTTATCGTTAGTAAAATGATTTGCGAACATTTAAGTTCAATGCAAATGTGAGCTGTTGTTATAAAGGATGCTAGAGCTGCAAGGAACTTTGGAGAGGACTTAGTCTTAACTTCTTTAATATTGTAGACCTTCCCTTTGGCGGTATGCTGAAGCCCATTCTCAGAATCATGTATTGGCTTTATTTTTTTTAACCTTCACCTTCCCTCTTAGAATCAATACTGTATATCAGTTCCAAGGCAGAAGAATGGTAAGAGTTAGGCAGTGGGAGTTAAGTGACTTGCCCAGGGTCATACAACCAGGAAGTGTCAGAGGTCAGATTTGAACTCAGGACCTCCTGTCTCTAAATCTGGCTCTCAATCCACTGAGTTACCTAATTGTCCCCAGAATCATGTTTGTTTGTTTTTTTAATCAAAGGAAATGTAATTTCAGATAGTAGCTAGTGAAAATAAAGATGTATTTCCCCTCCGTATTCATGGACTCCTTGTCCCAAATCTATCCGGTAGACTTCACAGATTCAGAACCTCTGAACTAGTCTAACATCTTCATTTTACAGATAAGGAAACTGAGGCCAAGAGATTAAGTGACTTGGCCAAGGACATACAACTAGGGTTACTTGTCCAAGGTAGTAAAGCACCTAGGCACCCTGTATTCTCTTGCTTCCATACTCTCTAGTGCTAGGGTCAAAACATCTCCATTTTACAGATAAGGAAACTGAGGCCAAGAGATTAAGTGACTTGGCCAAGGACATACAACTAGGGCTACTTGTCCAAGGTAGTAAAGCACCTAGGCACCCTGTATTCTCTTGCTTCCATACTCTCTAGTGCTTGGGTCAAAGATCTCTGCCAACTCTCTTCATCTTTTATGTGCATTTTAGAGTTAATAAAACACTTCCCATAGCTCAACCATTTGGGTCTTTCCTGATAGCATATATAACATGGGAAGATCACTGTACCCATTTTGCAGATGGGGAAACTGAGGCCCAAGGAGACTAAGTGACACGCAGAGAGGCCACACAGCCAGTGAGCAGCAAAGCCTCAGTTCTGCCTCTCTGTTCTTTCCATTCCTCCCCACAAAAGCAGCAGGGCTGTGACTCACCCACTCTGCTTCTCTTGTCACTCCATCAGGGCAGCCTGTGGTGACTGGCAGAGTGCTCAGCCCACACGTTCTGCTAATCAGTGGCCCCAGCCCCGACAGCTGATGCCGCAGAGGAGGGGGGAGTAAACATTAACCCAGCGTGTCTCCGGCTGGCATCCGTGACAGCAGCACCACCAGCCCCTTCTGCCGGCGGCGGCGGCGGGGGAGGCAGAGGCTGGCGTGCTTGGCTTTGCCATGGCAATAGGCAGTACAGCCGATTAAATAATTTCAAAGGCTCTTGGGGACGTCGGCAGAGAGAGGACTAAGCAGGCAAGAGATGCCCAGGCCACCTACCAGGAGGAGGAGGAGGAGGAGCTGCCGAGAGCCAAGCCTGCCCGCTCTCTTCTTTCTGTCTAAGAATAAAGGACGGGGGCCAGGCGTTCGCCCACCCCCCCACGGGGTCATTTAGCAGGGCAGGAACACCACCCAGCCCTGAGCATCACTGCCCACCGCCATCTGCTGCCTGCCTGCTTCATCCCCTACACCGAAGATCCTCATTGGCCCATGGCAGCTGTTCCCAGAAGCTTCCTGCCTTTCCCTTTAGATACCGTCAGCATCCAAACGCTTTGCCACGAGTGAGTCTAGCAGATTCTTTCCAGGAAGGAAAAGAGGAAAGACCGGACTCACTGGACCCTGGGACCAGACCTGGGAAGGACGAGCCACTGAAGAGGGCGAAGGAGATAAGGATTAGTGCCAGAGAAAAGATGCGGCTTCCTTTGGCTGGGCACTAAGAGGCCAGGGTGCTCGTCTCTGTTTCTGGGTCTACCACGAGCTCTCTCTGGGTGGTTTTAGGCAGGCTACTTCACCTCTGGGGCCCGAGTTGTCTCTTCTGTGAAATGGGTCAGTAATCCTTTAAGGTCAGCTAAGTGGATAGAGCACTGGCTGACTTGGGATCAGGAAGACACATCTTCATGAATTCAAATCTGGCCTCAGATTCTTACTGGCTATATGGTCAGTGTCCAAGTCACTTAACCCTGTTTGCCTCAGTTTCCTCATCTGTAAAAGTGAACTGAAGAAGGAAATAGAAACCACTCCAATGTCTGAGCTGTGTGACCCTGCAAAGTCACTTCACCTTGTTTGCCTCAGTTTCCTCATCTGTAAAAGTGAATTGAAGAAGAAAATAGAAACCACTCCAATGTCTGAGCTGTGTGACCCTGCAAAGTCACTTCACCTTGTTTGCCTCAGTTTCCTCATCTGTAAAAGTGAACTTAAGAAGGAAATAGAAACCACTCCAATGTCTGAGCTGTGTGACCCTGCAAAGTCACTTCACCTTGTTTGCCTCAGTTTCCTCATCTGTAAAAGTGAACTGAAGAAGGAAATAGAAACCACTCCAATGTCTGAGCTGTGTGACCCTGCAAAGTCACTTCACCTTGTTTGCCTCAGTTTCCTCATCTGTAAAAGTGAATTGAAGAAGGAAATAGAAACCACTTCAATATTTTAGCTGTATGACCTTGGAAAGTCACTTCACCTTGTTTGCCTCCGTTTCCTCACCTGTAAAAGTGAACTGAAGAAGGAAATAGAAACCACTCCAATATCTGAGCTGTGTGACCCTGCAAAGTCACTTCACCTTGTTTGCCTCAGTTTCCTCATCTGTAAAAGGAGCCTGAGAAGAAAGTGACAAACCACCCCAGTACCTCTGCCAAGAAAATCCCAAATGGAGTCACAGAGTCAAGAATGACTGAACAACAATGTCCTAGTGTCTTTTTATTAATTTGGTTAACATTTTTAATCAGATTTTAATTTGGTTCTGGTCTCACTCTGGAGTGTTATGGGCCCTTGAGGCTGCATATTTGACATTGATCATAAGAATTCTTCATCCACTTATTTTTCATGTTTGAATGGTTAAGCTGAAGTCCTTTGGGCTATTTTAGATCTCATTTTGGAGGCTTGGTGATGTTTCCAGGGCTGGATGAAACTGGCACAAAGTAGCATCTGAAAACTTATCAATGAAAGAGAATCCTCCTTTCATTTGGATTCTGCATTGGACATCCATGTCCAGTGGCAAATCCTCGGGTGAGCCCTATTTTGTGTCTTATTCACTTTGAATTATCAAAGGATCATAAAATAAAGTTGTGACTGTGGTTTTGAAGCCTATCAAAGACTCTTCTATGATTCTATGATACCATAAAAGCTAGAGGAAAGCATAAGGCAAGAGTTGTTTTTGACTTTTAAATTAAAACCCTTCCCTTCCATCTTAGAATCAATACTGTGTATTCCAAGGCAAAAGAGTGGTCAGGGCTGGGCGATGGAGGTAAAGTGACTAGCCCAGGGTCACACAGCTCAGATATTGGAGCGGTTTCTATTTCCTTCCTTCTTTCCTTCAGCTAGGAAGTGCCTGAGACTGGATCTGAACCTAGAACCTCCCAGCTCTGAATCCATTGAGCCACTTAGCTGACCCCAAAGCCAGAGTTCTGAATCTGGGGTCCATAAACTGATTAAAAAATATTTTGATAACTATTTCACTATAACTGATTTCCTTTGTAATCCTACTGTATTTTATTTATTTAAAAGCATTATTCTGAGAAAGGTTACTATAGACATCACCAAACTGCCAAAGAGGTTGCTGGCATAAAAAAGAATTAAGAACTCCTACTTGAAGGCAGCATTTTGCTGTACCAAATCATATGGGATTTTTTGTAGTTAACAAACAATAAGAAAAATGGGCTCTCTTGCCAACGCTTTTCCATGAATTGTGTGACTTGCTGTCGACCAGCCTTTACCATAGAATAATAAAATTGGAACTGGAAGGGAAGTAAGACATTGTCTAATCCACTCCCACACCCCATTTTGCAAAGGAAGAAAGTGAAGCCCACAGAATTCTGAGTGCTCTTGGCCCCACCTCACAGAAATACCAAGTCAAAGAACCAGCATTTGAACCCACGTTCCCCACTTCCAATTCAGTCCCAGTTCTCACTGTTTTCATAAAGATACAAAAGTAGGCATGTGGGTCATTTGGGGAGAATTATCTTTTGTGATCATAGTCAATTCTGTGACTTTTTGGTTCAGTGAAATATGTCAGAAACGCCTGTTATAAAGTATTATGCTTACTAGGCTTTGGGGAAACAAAATAGTCAGCTTTGAGAAATATTCATCTGCCAGGGGATATAACAAGTCAACAGAGAAGTAAATACAAAGGAATCTTGGGAGTGAGAAGTTGGGAGTCAGGGATGATGAGTCCTAACATGGATCTCAAACCTAATAGATAGAAATGTCAAGGGAATGGACATGCCCATAGAGAGTGAAGAGTACTTACCTATATATAACTAGAGAGTTAGTTGTCTAATTTGACCAGGATATATCTGCAGGGCTTATTAAAATGCCTAGTACACAGGAGGAACTTAATAAATGCTAGTTGATTGACTGACTGATTGAAATAAATTGGGAAAGGTAGCTGGGAATCGGATTGTCTTCTGAGCCACCTAGCTGTCCTTTTTTTCCTACCAAAATGGTCTGACTGTACAGAGGCAAAAATGATTCAGAAGTTCCTCCTCCATCAGTGACCAGTCATTTCCTCTTCAGTTAGAATCAGCTTAACTTCTTGTGATATTATTTGGTGTTCATCATGCCCAGTGCCTCCTCACTTTTTCCCAGGAGAACATTATAAATTGGTTTCAGATTTCTACATACTCTTCATCTTCTGATGTCTCTTGTGTCTTATTCCTAGACCATTTGAGATTCTATGGAGCCACTTCCCAATGGTATCAAGGTCTTTAAAAGACCATCAGTCTGTTGATCAGAGGACACAGGCCAAATTCTAAGCCAAGGAAGAAAGAACAGTGGTTCTAGAGCCAAAAAACTTGAATTTGAATCACAGCTCCTCCACTTCCTAGGTTTGTAAACTTGGATTATCAACAAACAGACCTTTATTAAGCACCTACTATGTGCTAGGCACTGTGCTTGGTATTAGGAATATCAATCTCTTCTCAAAGCTTCCATTTTGTGAAAGTGTTGGATTAGATGTTTTCTAAGATCCTGCCATCTTGAAATCCATGATCCTAAGATTTTTCTAGGACATGACCCTCCCAAAGAGAGTGTGATTGGAAGCATTTCCATGCAGATGGAGATTGTGACTTTTTTGCAGCATAGTCACTGGATATGCGCTAGTCCTAAGAAATATGGGCACTTATAGAACATCCAGAGTCAAAGACAGCAATAGATTGGAAATCTAGGATGATAAAATCAGGATCTAGGAGACACTCAATCACCAGAGGTCAAGAGCCAAGACAAAGAGATATTGATTCATCTCATTCAGACTCCCAGATACCTTGGCTTCTGGAAGACTCCCCTGCCTGACTCTCTTGGATATCTGACTCCCTGTCACCCTGCCTGCCATTTGCAATGGGACTAGAACATTAAAATAGGAACTAGACCTAGAACAGATAACATAACATGTCCACCAGGGGAGAGAAAGGGACTTAGAACAGGAAATGTCAGAATTGAGAGTGCCTTTAAAAAAAAGGAAATGTCAGAAAACAGAAAATGTCAGATGGGAGGGGTCTTAGAACACAGAATATCAGGACTGGGAGGAGCCCCGGAGCAGGGGATGTCAGAGTTGGGAGGAGTCTTTGAATAAATGTCAGAGATCCAAAGGAGAGCAGAGATGTGATGCAATCCCTCTTATTATAAAGGAAGATGCTGAGATCCAAACATCAGTAGAGACATTCATTTGGAGGTTCCCAATCAGAGAGGCTTCCATGGATTCCTCCACTTCCCAGGCGTCCTAGTGGCTATGGAAGAGCCATTGGCTTCCTGAATTTCCTTTCTTTATGATATTTCTGAACAGGCATGTTCAGGATCAGCTCCTTCACTAATCTGATAGGACAGAGATCTCCAAGCAGAGAAGACCGCCCCACCCCACCCCCCACTATCTGCTCCCAAAACATCATTATCATCCTCCAGCAAGTTCGAATCCCATTAGAGCTCCATGGGGTTGTTTCCAGTATGGGCTTACAAAGAGCAGATGTTTCTTAATTGCTATTTGGACTGCCCAGGAGATGTTTTACTCCCATACTCCCACTGAAGTATTAGATTTTTGCTTTCCATAATGGGAGAAGGCAAAACATTTTTCCAGAGAGGGAGAGAGAGGCAGAGGGAGAAGGAGGGAGAGAGGGGTGGTGGACAAAAGGGAGGAGACAGAAGCAGAGAGAGAGAGAAAGAAAAAGAGAGGGGGGAGGTGAGAGAGAGAGAAAGAGAGAGAGCTTTTTGTCCTTTCCTAGCTTTCTCTTTTTTTGTCTTTTAATAATAACCTGTTTGGATGGCATCGTTGCTAAGAGACAGAAGCGTCTGGTGACCGGTTCTGATAGCCAGGGCAGAAGACTGATTGACTTGGTGAGAGAGAGAGAGAGAGAGAGAGAGAGAGAGAGAGAGAGAGAGAGAGAGAGAGAGAGAGAGAGGGAGGGAGGGAAGGAGGGAAGGAAGGAGGGAGGGAGAAAAGAGGAAGAGAGAGGGAGAGAGAGAGAGAGAGAGAGAGAGAGAGAGAGAGAGAGAGAGAGAGAGAGAGAGAGAGAGAGAGAGAGAGAGAGAGAGAGAAGAGAAGAGAAGAGAAGAGAAGAGAAGAGAAGAGAAGAGAAGAGAAGAGAAGAGAAGAGAAGAGAAGAGAAGAGAAGAGAAGAGAAGAGAAGAGAAGAGAAGAGAAGAGAAGAGAAGAGAAGAGAAGAAAAGAGGGAGAGAGGGAGAGAGTGGGACAGAGGGAAGGAGAGAGGCAGGGGAGGAAGAGAGAGAAGGAGAGAGGGGGGAGGGAGGGAGGGAGGGAGGGAGAAAAGAGGAAGAGGAGAGGGAGAGACAGAGAGAGAAAGAGAGAGAGAGGAAGAGAAGAGAGGGAGAGAGTGGGACAGAGGGAGGGAGAGAGGCAGGGGAGGAAGAGAGAGAAGGAGAGAGAGAGAGAGAGAGAGAGAGAGAGAGAGAGAGAGAGAGAGAGAGAGAGAGAGAGAGAGAGAGAGAGAGAGAGAGAGACGAGAGAGCACATCCTGAAACAAAGTGTTCTTTCTGGGCTTAGAGTCGGGAGATCTAAGTTCAGATCTTAACTTTTTCTCTTCTAGAGACTCAGTTTTCCCATCTATAAAATGTAGATATTGAAACTTACACATTATACTAAGTCCCAAAATCAGCTCTATAAATTAAAATAACTATAATAATTAACATTTATATGACAAAGGAAAGAGATGACAGGTTGACCTCTCAAATTCCCCATTTATAATGTCAGGAAAAAAAGCAAATGAAATCTCTAACATATTGGCTACCCCTTATGTGGAAAGCTTACAAGAGAAAGAGCAGCTAAGTGGCTCAGTGGACAGAGCACCAGACCTAGAAATGGGAGGTCCAGATTTCAAATCTGGCCTCAGACACTTCCTAGCTGTGTGACCCTGGGCAAGTCACTTATTCCCAATTGCCTAGCCCTTATGGCTCTTTTTACCTTGGAACCGATATTTAGTATTTAATATTGATTCTAAGACAGAAGGTGCCTTCCCTCCATTAATTATTTCCTATTAATCCTATATATAGCTTGCTTTGTAAATATTTCTTTGCCTCTCCCATTAAGATCATAAGCTGTTTGAGGGCAAGGAATGGTTTTTGCCTCTTTTTGTACCCTCAGCAGAGTCCCTGGTACATAGCAGGCACTTAATAAATGTTTATTTATCAATTGCTGCCAAAATTTTGGTCACTCATCCATCCTGTGTGATAGTCTCCTCTCATAAATTGTTGTGGAGTTTGTTTGTTTTTTAACCCTTTACCTTCTGTCTTAGAATAAATAAAAACAAGAAAGTGTCCTGGTTTCAGTATCCAAAGACCCAGGTTCAAATCTGACTCACCTAGCTGTACAAATATAAGCAAGTCACACTTTTTCTGAGCTCCAGGGAGAGGCTTCCTTTGTCAAATGGGGATCATCATGCCTTCTGTGGGCAGCCCTAATGAATGAGAGAGCATCGTATCAATGGCGGAGCTCTCCAGAAATGTGGGCTATCATAAATCATCCATGACTGTTACAATAATTATAAGTGAATAATAGACATTATTAATAACCAAGTGATGGGTGTGCCTAGGCCCGAGTCATTCAGGGAAATAGGCTGCTTAGAATCTGACAAGAGGCTGGGCAAATGCAATGTCTGCCTCTGCTCCCTTGGCCCCGGCCCAAAGGGCAGTGTGCCCACTCAGGCCAGACATGGGCCCATAAATCAGCCTCCACTAATGACCTTTTCGTTGGGCAGCCCAAGTTTTCTGTTGTGTTTTTAATCTGCCGCCTGCTCTGGGCCTTGGCCCTTTAGTCACAGAATGGGAAATAATTTGAAAAACACTTCAGGAGAAGGTCTACGGACCACACACTGGCATCAGGTGGGAGCTGGGCTGACAGGCAGGAGCTTTTTGTCCTTTCCTGGCTTTCTCTTTTTTTGTCTTTTAATAATAACCTGTTTGGATGGCATCGTTGCTAAGAGACAGTAGCGTCGGGTGACTGGTTCTGATAGCCAGGGCAGAAGACTGTGACTTGGTCCTATGGAGTGGCAGGCACTCAGGAGCAGGGCCCTGCCCATTCCGATCCCCCAGACTGGTCTCAGCAGAAAGAAAGGGAACCCTGGGAATCATGAACTGAGGGTCACTCGTGTCAAACTAACAGAACACTAGAATTGTTTTAATGGAATTGTTTTTTTTTTAACTTCACAAAAGTCTAAGGGGCAGCTACATGACTCAGGGGATGGAGAGCTATAGCTGGGAGACATTAAAATATGACTTCAGGACACTTCCTGGCTGTGTGACCCTGGGCAAGTCACTTAACCCCCACTGCCCAGCCCTTAAACCGCTCTTCTACCTTGGAACTGATACACAGTATTGATTCCTAGACAAAAGGCAAGAGGTTTTGTTTTGTTTTTTAATGAAAAAAACAAATAGTCTATTTTTCTCCCTCTTCCTCCTCTCCATTAGGAAGAAAAAAGAAAAACAAAACACTTATAACAAATATGCACAGTCAAGCAAGACAAATTCCCACATTGGCCATGTCCAAAAATGCATCTCATTCTGCAGCCGTCCATCATCCCTCCATGAGGAGTGAGGCAGCTGGCCTCTTCATCAGGCCCCTGGCAGGCACGGCTGGTCAGCGCTTTAGCAGAGCTCTTCCATCTCCCACAGCTGTCTTTAGAACATCATAGTTACAGTAATGATTTCGTTATGTGATATATATACAGTTCTAGAAATGATATAGTACTGATACATAGTTCTATAAATTATATAGTTATAGAATGTATACAGCTCTATAAATGATATGGTTATATGATATATATATATAAATGGTATAATTATATGGTACATGTTGTTATACAAATAATATAGTTATTTAATATATATAGTTATATAAATTGTTATATGATATATAGTTCTAGAAATTATATTGTTATATGATATATAGTTCTATAAATGATGTAGTTATATGATACACAGTTATATAAATTATATAGTTATACAATATATACAGTTATAGAAATAATATAATTATATCATATATACAGTTCTATAAATTATATTATATGATATATAGTTATAGAAATTATATAGTTATACAATGTATACAGGTATATAAATGATATAATTATATGGTTTATACAATTATATAAATAATATAGTTATATCATATATATAGTTATATGAATATATGATATATAGTTATAGATATTATATTGTTATATGATACATAGTTCTATAAATGATATAGTTATATGATACACAGTTATATAAATTATATAGTTATACAATGGATACAGTATAGAAATTATATAATTATATCATATATATGTTCTATAAATTATATTATTATGTGATATATAGTTATAGAAATTATATACTTATATAATGTATACAGTTATATAAATGATATAATTATGGTATATACAATTATATAAATAATATAGTTATATCATATATAGTTATATGAATATATGATATATAGTTATAGAAATTATATTGTTATATGATACATAGTTCTATAAATGATATAGTTATATGGTACACAGTTATATAAATTATATAGTTATACAATGGATACAGTATAGAAATTATATAATTATATCATATATATGTTCTATAAATTATATTATTATGTTATATATAGTTATAGAAATTATATACTTATATAACATATACAGTTATATAAATGATATAATTATATGGCATATACAGTTATACAAATAATATAGTTATATCACATATACAGTTATATAAATTGTTATAGGATATATAGTTCTATATATTATATTATTAAATGCCATATAGTTATATAAATTATATTATTATGTGACATAGTTATAGAATGATATAGTTATATGATATATAGTTATAGAAATTATAGATTTGTATAAATGATAGTTATATGATATATAATTATAAATGATATAGTTATGATATATAGTTATATAATACATACAGTTATATAAATGATATAGTCATACAGTTATATAGATTATATGTATGTATACATAAATATACACGTATAGAAATTGTTCTCCTGGGTCTGCCCACTTCATTCTGCTTTTGTTTCTGCATCCTTACATTTATGTAAGTCTTCCCAAGTCCCCTTTGTTTTGGCTCTGGGGTAGGAGTTAGGAAGACCTGAATTCAAGTCTGGCCATAGGCATTTACTAGCTGTGGGACCTTGAGTAAGTCATTGAACCTCTCTTTTTCCTCACCTATTTCATAGGTTTTTTGATAAGATTAAGTGAGTCAATGTTCGTAAAGTATTTTGCACAGGACCTTGATACAGCGGGCACTTTAGAAATGTTAGCTCTTGTTGTTATTATTATCTTGCAGCTCAATAATATTCTATTGGATTTACACGCCACAATTTGGCCAGGATGGGGTGTGTCGGAAGGACTCGCTTCTCTGGTGGGAGGGCTTGCCAAGCTCTTTTCAGGGCTGCTCCTTCATCTTTGGTGGCCACCTGTCCCGACTCTCGCCTGTGGCTTTAAGAGGCTGTAGCATACCCATCAGCCACACTGATTAAAGCCTCTGGGCAGGCAGGCTAAACCAGTTGAGGGTAGCAGTTAATGGTGAGGGTGATGGATGGGCCTCAAACCAGTCAGTGAGTTAGTTGGATTTCTCCCCGAAGCATGCGAAGGAAGACTTCCCCTGGGAGAATGGGAAGTTGAGAACAATTTGTTCCAATGGCCATAAAGGAAGCTGAAGCAGACACTTGGAGCACTTAGAGGATGGCCAGACATGGAAGATGCCAAGACCATCCCCTGCAATAAGGGCCATCGTCAGTCATCCCGATTTTTGTCCTGCCACTGGGCTTGGATGACTCTGGAAGAGACAGGGAGGCTGAAGACTTGTGCAACGCTGCCTCACTGAAATCCAAACCACTTGTGAGTCAACACACACCAGCCCATGATGTCATTGGTCCTCTTCATAAATGAAGGATAAACAACAATGATGGGTATTTCCATAATTTCCAGTTCACTAACCAACCCCTTAATAATACATTCTAAAAACCATTTCTTCCAGGAATAGAAACCAAACTCACTGACCTCTAGTTTGAAGAGGCTATTCTCTTCCATTTGGGGAAAATTGGGTCCCTGTTTGTCCTTCTCCAATTCTGAATCATGTCTCCCAGTCTCCCATTCTCCAGAATCTTCCAAAGAACATTGACAGAGGCTCAACAAGAGAGGCTCAAAGGCCACTTCTTTCGGGCCTTTCATTTAAAGGTAGGGGGAGAGGCAGCATGTCATAGAGGATTGAGAGTTGGCCTCAGAGTCAAAAAAAAGCTGGTTCATAGTCTTTCCTCTGACACACAGAAGGACAGAGGCTGTGTGACTCTGGGAAGGTCACTTAACCTCTCCAAGCCTATAAGGTGAAGAGTAGATATTGGTGGTCCTCACCAGGAACACCATTGAAATCACAGACATGGCCAAACATACCAAATGATCAGCGTTCTCATCTCTCATCTCATCTCTACTTTTCTTGCATTTTTAGTCCTGCTTCAAAAATGGCAATCTGGGGGACAGCTGGGTGGCTCAGTGGATTGAGATCCAGGCCTAGAGATGGGAGGTCCCAGGTTCAAATGTGGCCTCAGACACTTCCCAGCTGTGTGACCCTGGGTAAGTCACTTAACCCCATTGCCTAACCCTTACCACTCTTCTGCATTGGAACCAATCCACAGTAGTGATTCTAAGATGAAAGGTAAGGGTTATTGTTGTTGTTTTTTTATTTTTATTATTATATGGCAGTAGAAAGAATACAAACTTGGAATCAGGAGTCTTTCATTGAAATCCTCACTGTCGCTTTTTAGTTCAGTGCCTATAGGCAAGTGACTAGCCTTTTCTGAGCCTCCTTTTTCTGATGTTTCAAGTGGGTATAACAGTCCCTCATTATCTACCCCATCTGTTTGTGAAGCAGTCTCTTTGTATCCTCAAGATGCTACAGAAATGGGAAGCATTGTTAGAAGGTCTACACTTCAGTAGCTATATCAGAGAGAAGCTCTCAACTAAGGCAGAAAACAATACTGGTGGACCAGTACATGGAAGTGGGGGTCTTCCTTTCCCTGCATGAAGCCTACCTTGGTAGAGTGGGACCAGGATTTGAAAAGCATGGCCATTGCCCAAACCTTGAAATTCCAAACTCCTATTCTCACCTACCTATACCTTCATAGTAACCATAGACCAAGAGACAATCATGGCAGTTAGAGCTACAAGAGACCTTCAAAATCATCTGGTCTAACCCCAGCATTTTTGGAAGAAGAACCAGAGATCTAAAATTAAATGACTTGCCCAAGGTCATTGGGTGCCCAAGCCCAGCTTCAAACCCAGGTTCTCTGACTTTACATCCATCCTTTCCACTTTCTTCCCTTCTAACAAGGAACCTAGTACTGTGACCTGACCTGAAGTCAGGAAGACCAGAGTTTAAATGCTTCAAAAATGACAATCTGGGGGGCAGCTGGGTGGCTCAGTGGATTGAGATCTAGGCCTAGAGATGGGAGGTCCTGGGTCCAAATATGGCCTCAGACACTTCCTAGCTGTGTGACCCTAGGCAAGTCATATAACTCTGTTGGTCTCAGTTTCCTCATCTCTCAAATGAGTTGGAGAAGGAAATTGCAAACCACACCAGTCTCTTTGACAAGAAAATCCCAATGGGGTGACAAAGAAGCAGACACACTACTCCC
Source organism: Monodelphis domestica (assembly GCF_027887165.1). Classification (NCBI taxonomy): domain Eukaryota; kingdom Metazoa; phylum Chordata; class Mammalia; order Didelphimorphia; family Didelphidae; genus Monodelphis; species Monodelphis domestica. The sequence goes on from NC_077229.1 coordinate 26,950,962, forward strand.
CAAGGAACCCACCCCAGTGAAACCATTACACTTTCCAAGACAAATCCTTAATGAAATCCACAATGAAGACAGGAAGAGACAGACAGAAATTCAGATTGGGAAATTTCTTCAAGGGTCATTATTTAATCTCTGTTGCCTGATTTTTTTTAGACCTGCAACCTGGTTTCTTTTAGCTCCCATGCCTATAGACTATTTCTTTTTGTGGCCAATAAAGTTGACATTCCTTCCTACTTTTTCTTCTTTGTAACCTTTGCAGAGTCTAATCAGAGTAGGTGTTTAACAATTAGGGACCATGTTCCCAAAGCTATTAAACTCTATATATTCTTTAACCCAGAAATACTGCTACAAGGCCTATACCCCAATACGAGAAGAGAAAGAGGGAAAGGACGCATGTATACAAAAGTATTATGGTAGCTCCTTTTGTGGTGGCAAAGAATTGGAAACTGAGGCAAGGCTCGTCACCAATTGGGGAATGGCTGAACAAGTTATGGCACATGAATGTGATGGAATATTACTGTGCTGTTAGAAATGATAAAGGGGATACTTTCAGGAAAACCTGGAAAGACTTGTATAAAGTGATAAAAAAAGAATCGTTGAAGGATGGAAGGGGCCAGCTGATGGAGATCCCATTGGAATGCCATCAGTGAAAAGGATGCTAGTCAATATGAGTAAAACAGAGGAGAGAAAAAAGGTCCTTCCAACTCTGAGAATCCATAGTCCTGTGACTTACTAGCTGTGTGACTCTTAAGTAAGTCATTTGGGTTCTATGAGCCTCAATTTTCTTTTCTGAAAAATGGGTATACTATTTCTCGATGCTACTATCTCCAAGACCAGGAGTATTTTATATGCTTTAAAACTACAGAAGCAGGAGATATTAATGAAGGATTAATGAGCTGAGCCACACTAGTGACAAGAGACTCTCTTTCCCTTCTGAAACAAACCCTCTTAAAAATCTGCTGGGCCCGGGCTGAAGAGGAATTCTCTTTCCTAACAGGAGTTCCCCAAGGCCAGGAGGCCAGGCCTGTCCCATTTGCAGGCAGTGGAACCCAGATACAACACCAGATAAGCTCCCTCCATGAGATTGCAAGTAAACATTTGGGCTTTGGGAGAAGACTGTTTTGATCACTCCAAGCGTTGACCCTGCCCTGGCAGGAGGCCCAGATTCCGAACCCAGGCTGTCACCCAGAAGCAGCAGCAGGATGTGATGTCCAGCCCTGATGGGAGGCCACAATAAGAAAGACATGGAAAAAGCTATTTCAGTCTCCCTATTTTTAAAGTCAGGGTCAGGGTTTCCTGCCCATCCTCCTCCCCACCCTCAAGTCCCAAAGTTTCAAAGGATTCACTCTGCTCTCCCCAGCATAATGTGATGGAAAGTACTCCAGCCCGAGGACATCAAGAGATTTCCGTTCTAGACTTAGCCTTGCCTCCACTCAGCTGGACCATTCCGTCCATGGTGATCAGAGCACACGCTGAGCCCGGAGCTCCCAAAATATTACTTGCCAACTCCTAGAGGAGCTTCTCTGGGGTTGGAGCTGCCCAGAGGACTTGGGTTCCACAGGCACATGAGCTACTTAATCACCATTGATTATGGGTAATGAGAAGGCTACTAGAAGATCTGGTAAAAGGACTAGACTGAGAGGTGACCAATGGAATCAGTGCTGGACTTAGAATAAGGAAGACCTGAGTTCAAATCCTACAACACTTACTAACCATGTCGACTTAGCAAGTCACTTAGATTTGCTCAGTCTTTTTTACCTCTTCCGTAAAACAGGAATAATAGCAGTATGTACCTCCCAGGGTTATTGTGAAGACAAAATGAGATAATATTTTCAAAGTCCTTTGAAGGGGCAGCTGGGAGGGATAGAATGCCAGGCCTAGAGACTGGGGGTTCTGGGTTCAAATCTAATCTCAGATACTTTCTAGGTATGTAATCCTGGGCAAATTGCTTATCCCCATTGCCTAGCCCTTACCGCTCTTCATACAGTATTGATTCCAAGAGGAAAGGAAAGGAAAGGAAAGGAAAGGAAAGGAAAGGAAAGGAAAGGAAAGGAAAGGAAAGGAAAGGAAAGGAAAGGAAAGGAAAGGAAAGGAAAGGAAAGGAAAGGAAAGGAAAGGAAAGGAAAGGAAAGGAAAGGAAAGGAAAGGAAAGGAAAGGAAAGGAAAGGAAAGGAAAGGAAAGGAAAGGAAAGGAAAGGAAAGGAAAGGAAAGGAAAGGAAAGGAAAGGAAAGGAAAGGAAAGGAAAGGAAAGGAAAGGAAGAGTGTTTTGCAAATCTTAGCTAATATAAATGCCAGTTGAAACTAATATCTAATCCAGTCTCTTCATTTTATAACTCCCCTCTCTAGGCTCAGATTCCTCAAGGCTGGGCAGGATTAGAGCTTCTTAACCTAATGTCCACAAACCCCTATGGACACATGGATAAATTTCAGAGTTTGTGGATGTGGAAGGGGGGTGACGGTGAGAATCACATCCTTTTTTCCCTAAATTCTAACCAAAATGTGCCATTTCCTTCACCTTTTTAAAAGGAAGATTCTTCATTCATAGGTTTCACTCAGTAGTCCTACAGCAGGCTTTTTCTGGGGCTGTTCCGTTTTTCAGATCAGGTCAGCAGGCTGAAGTTGAGGACAAGTCACAGAGTAACCCTGGATCACTGGGCAAGATTTCCTAAGTGACAGGTAGAGTCTGTTTTTCTCTGCAAAGTCAATATCTGACTCTGAATATCTTGGATCTTGGGGCCTGGCCTTGTCAAGGTATCAATAATTGAAGGAGAACAGAAGCAAATAAATTATGCATGTCAAATAAAATATAGCAGTGTAGTGAAGTGGAAAATGTGTTTGATTTGGTATCAGGAGACCCAGGTTCAAATCCTGCCTGACACGACTTCTATAAACTTGTTCAAATCATTTCTCTTCTCTCTGGGATTCCTCCATAAACCAGGGAGGTTGGGGTTATTAAGGGCCTCTGAGGGGCTTCCAACTCTACAGCTATGATCAAGGGGGCCTGGCCAACATGAGCCCAATCCTAGGAGCATAGACAATAAGTTTTGCCACCTGCCAACCCATGTGGGGTTTGTGTGGTAGGGGAAAGAGTAGAGGACAGGATTCAGGGAGCCAGTTTCTGGAAATGCAGGATGATGGGGAATGAGGGATCTTGCTTCTTAAGTCAGAGCATCAGCAAATATTGTATGACTGTTTCCTGTCCATTATAGCATGACAGGAGGGAAAAAAAAGTCTTTTAGCTAGCTGTTAAACTGGGACTGAGTATGTAAGCAAGTTCTCCACCAGAGAAACTCAACCTTTTATCCTTCTTGCTGGCTGTAGGGTACAGAGATGACTCTCTGAGACTCCGAGGACTGGGCCACCAGCATATGGCGTCATAGGCAAACTTGTAAATTCTTCCTATTTGTATCTTTTTTCCTTTGGGACCATTCTGGGGTATCCTCCCCCCAGTTACCACTAGCTGGTGATTAGCACTCGCCATCATCACCAACCACTTAATACCAATGAGCTTTTAAAAAATCAATTCATTCATTCATTTTATTCAGCTCTTCTCTCCCCTCTTCATACCATAGAAAGCATCTTCTGGCAAAACAGATAGTTGATGTCTTTCGTGTTTCCCCTTCTCAGTTCATTCTCCGGAGGTGAAGCTTCCCAAGTTATTCTTCAAATAGGAAATCTGTAGCTCTAGAGAATGTTCTTGGTTCTACTCATTCACTCTTTGTTATCTCATATAGTTCTTGCCAAGTTGTTTTTTTCCCTATTAATCTGCTCGTAGGCAATAAGCAGAAAGGAGGAGCCGATCAATGAGCTTTTAGGAAGGGATGTTTACCAAAGAAATAGAGCAAAGATCAAAGTAGCCCAAACCAGGGCACACTCTTTCTTTCAGCTGCTTGTCCCCTGGAGAGAGTGGGCTCAAACCAAAAGAAGCTGCTGTGGACATTCTCTCCACCAAGATTACTTCTACTCTGGCCAAGGCAGCCAGTCAAAACTCACTAAATATTTATTAAGCATCTCCCATGTGCCAGGCACTCTGATAAGCCCCAGGGGTCCAAAACAAGACAAGACAGTCCCTGTCCTCAAGGAGCTCATTATCTGGATGAGTTTTTCCCTTATTTTAGGACATGGTATCTTGGGTGCTGGATTGATCCACTCCTGGGCCAGATTGTAATTCACACTGGTCTCAACTGCCAGCAGACTGGTATGGACTCCTCAAACACCAAACCTCCAAGACACTGCCATGAGCCCCCAATGTGGAAAAGAAGCCCAACGTCTGAGAGAGCGAGAGAGACAGAGAGACGGAGAGACGGAGAGAGACAGAGAGGGAGAGAAAGAGGAAAGACAAAGGAGAGAAAGAGAGGGGCAGAGAGAGCGAGGAGAGAAACTCAGAGAGAGAGAGAGAGAAAGAGAGAGGGAGGGAGGGAGAGAGAGAGAGACAGAGAGAGAGAGAGAGAGAGAGAGAGAGAGAGAGAGAGAGAGAGAGGGAGAGACAGAGGAAAGACAAAGGAGAGAAAGAGAGGGGCAGAGAGAGCGAGGAGAGAAACTCAGAGAGAAAGAGAGAGGAAGGGAGGGAGAGAGAGAGAGAGAGAGAGAGAGAGAGAGAGAGAGAGACAGAGAGAGAGAGACAGAGAGAGAGAGAGAGTGAGCCCTGAGAGACGAAGTGACACAAAAAATATATAGACCATTCTTTATATCACTTCCTGCATCTCACATGTACCAATGGTAACTTAAGCTTGATTTAGGACAGCCCAGGGGGGTCTGTCAGTTGTTTCTTATTTGTCACTTGCTAGCACATGTTGGTCATAGGTCATCCTCCTCAACACTTAATCCTTAAGTAGGGGTGTAGACATTCCGGGTTGCTAGAATTTCTAAAGACTAAGCAGGGTGGAGTAAAACAAAAGTTCATAGTCTCCTCTCTGTCTCTCTCTCTGTCTCTGTCTCTCTGTCTTTGTCTCCTCTCTCTCTTTCTCATTGTTAGTCTCTATATCTGTCTCTTTTTCTCTCTCTGTCTCTCTTTCTCTGTCGGTCTCTGTCTCTCTTGCTTGCTCTCAATCCCCTCTCCCCACCTAGCCATTTACAGCCTGTTTTTCCTCCATCACCACCAGAAAAGCAAGTTTGATCACTGACTGCCTTTTAAATACTCACTTAGTTCCAGGCCATCCACAAGCCTTTTTCTTTACTACTCAGTAAGTCGACAGGAAATAGCCAGAGTTCACCTGTGCATCCTCAAAATTGGGGTCAGCTCCCCTCCATTCCAGAAGCTGGCTCTGCATGAGCCCCTCCAGGGGTTAGCACCAAGCAGGACAGACAACAGACTGTCATGTTGGGAGGAATGGCCCCCTATGAGTCTATCCTCCTTTAGTCTATTACAAAACCCCAAAGAGTTCGTGAATCCCTAATTACTAATGGGGGGGGGGTGTATTTCAGGGGAAAATATAATTAAAAAATGTAAAGATAATTATCTACCTAGGGACAAGTTAAGTACCTTTTAAACTAAACTTCAATTGTTTTCCTTCTCTGCTTAATTTAATTCTGGTATTCTAAGAAAAAATAATTGCTTTTGACTCACTGAGTCACTCAGGGTGAGATGCCTTCCAGATCTCAGCTCTGGCTCTTAGCTTGGCCCTTTCCTGCCTTGGGGCTTCCTAGACTCTTGGCATGGAAGCTTCTTCCTTTAATCTCCATATTCTAATTGCCCCGAAATAAGACCTTATCTAAGAAAGGTACTTTCTCAGTGCTCCAAATACTCTTATTAGCTATTCTAGCTCTTTAATGGAAAATGGCTTCAGGCTGCATTTCTTTCCTTCTTCCTTTAAGCTCCTCTTCCCCTCCCTCCTCCCCCACCCCACTCATACCCATCCTTCAAGGTCCAGTTCAAATCACACTTTCTCCCTGACTATTCCAGTAAATTCTTCTTCCTCTCAAGTCCTTTGTCTTTGACCTGATCCAAAGCACAGGCTCAGAGGCTGTTAAAATTAGGCTCGGTGCTTCACTATACCCTCTTTTATATTGTACTGTCAATGTTATTCATCTGAATAGGGAGATTCTAAACTTTCAGAAGGCAGACACTGGCTCCCAGAATGTCACAGGATTCCATCCAGAGCTGGAAACATGGAGGAGGAGGAGAAGGGGGCATGAGAGAGTGGACAGAGCACTGAATTTGGAGTCAGATATTCTGAATTAAAATCCCTACAGATTGCCCTTCTGACTTTGCTGACCCCCCACCCACTTTCTCCCTTCCTTTTTCCCTCCTTCCCTCCTCCCTTCCCTCTTCTCTCTTAGTCCCTCCCTCCTCTTTTTGTTCTTCCCTTTCCTCCTCTCTTCCCTCCTTTCCTCCTCCTGTCTCTTTTCCTTTTCTCCTCTATTGCCTCCTTCCTTCCTCCCTTTCCTTCTTCCCTTTCCTCTTCCTCTCTTTCTTCCCTCTTCCCTTCTCTCCTCTTTCCCTTCTCTTTCCTCCTCTCTTCCCTCCTCCCTTCCTTTTTCCTTTCCTCCTCTATTGCCTCCTTCCTTCCTCCCTTTCTTCCTGCTTCCCTTCCCTCTTCTTCTTTGTTTTCCTTTCCTCCTCTCTTCCCTCCTTTCCTCCTCTCTTATCTTTCCTCCTCTTTTCCCTCCTTCCCTCTTCCTAACTATTCCTTCCTTCCTTCCTTCCCTCCTCCCTCTGCACTCTCTTTCGCCCCTTGGCTCCTACCCCATCCCAGAGGTGGCAAAACCCAGCCGGGTACAAGTAGCCCTTTATGCAGGAAACAGAAGATTGCCAGGCAGCCAACCCTGAAGATGAATCTCTCTCCTGGGAACAGGATCCCGTGACAAGCTCAGAGCAGCAGCTGCCAGCCTCCAGCAGGGCCATGGAGGGGACAGCTCTAGAAGGGCTGCAGGACAGAGTCAACATTGTCAGCAGATTATTCCTTATAGACTGGTCTCCTCTTAGCCCCACATCTGCTTCTTGGAGGGCTAGAGGGGGTGGGGTGGGGTTCAGAGAACAATTAGCCAATTAACAATTGCCAAGGGAGGTGGAAAGTCAACCTGGAGGGAATGCTTCCATTCCCTCCCAGTGGAATCCTTCCTCTTCCCCTGCCTGGGGCAAAGCTCACCTCACCTAGCCTGTGGCACAGTATGATGGGAAAGACCCTGAGGTCTGGGAAGGAGCTTGGTGTGATGAAGAAAAACAAAAACTAAAAATAAAAACATCCGGATTTGGAATTGTAGAGAGCAGTTTCAGGCCTTTTAATAGGTGATTCATTAGGGAAACAGAAGCTGATTCTTCTTCCTTGAAGTTGTGGTTCTGAGTCAAAGCCAGCCTGGTACCCATAGAAGGGATCGGTACACATGGAGCCATTGTCCTGGCTTGCCCTAACCTCAGGATGGTGCTAGGTACCTGGGATTCCTGGGAGACCTGGGTACCTGGGAATTTCTTTAAAAGTACAAGATAGTTTCCTTCCTTCCTCAGTTTCCCTCTCAATGACAATGACAAAGAGTAATGAGTTCATAGAGATAGAAACATAGGACTACCCTCTAACAATCCATTTTCCCAAGTTTTAACTGATATATTTCAGTTTTATATCACCCATATTTCCCCCATAAAATGCCTTAAAATAAATTACAGAAAAAAACCATCGACGTTAATCAATACATTGAAAAAAATTTGACAGTATATTCAGTGAACCTCCTCCTCCCCCCCAAAAAAGGAGAGATATTTTCTTCTCATATCTCTTTTTGGGGATCAGTTTTGTTCTTTATACATCCATAGCATTCTGAGGTTGTAGAGCATTTAAATTGCATATTCTCATAGGCATTGTATATATTGTTTTCCCAACTCTGCTTCCCTCTTTGCATCAGTTCATGGAAATCCTCCCATACTTATCTGTGTTCATCTAGCTTGTCATTTCTTACAACACAATCAAATCCCATTAATCTCATATACCAAGACTTTACCAATCAGTTTCTTATTACCCCCTTGGTCGGAGCTTGCTCATTGGTTGAGCTGACTGGCTTAAATGTCTTGCACCTGCTCTGGTAACCTTTTCTGAGGTCCTCGATGACTCATACAACCCCCAGCTTGCATCAAGGGTGGTCTGTGTGAGCCAAGCCTGGTTCTGCCACTACCCTGTCATTAGCTCAGCTTCTATCCTGTGAATAACTGCCTCCCTGACCCTGGGAGCAAAACATAGAAAGAGGGAAGCCAAGTCTTGGGAATGAGGCTACCCAGATGCAATGGCCAACCTGCCAGATTCATTAATGAATGGAATTAGTTGGGTGGGGCAAAAGGTGAAGGGAAGTGGAGGGGAGCTGGATGGCTCAGTGGATTGAGAGCCAGGCCCAGAGATGGGAAGTCCTGGGTTCAAATCTGGCCTCAGCCACTTCCCAGCTATGTGACCCTGGGCAAGTCACTTGACCCCCATTGCCTAAGCCCTTACCACTCTTCTGCCTTGGAACCAATACACAGTATCGAACCCAAGACAGAAGGGAAGGGTTTAAAAAAAAAGGTGAAGGGAAGTGACTGGAAAGAGGGTAACAAGGGATCAAGTTGCCAAATGCCACTGGGGAGGTTATCTCCCCTCCCTTTATCCCCATCCCCAGAGTACAGAAATTCACTATATTCACTGCTGATGACTGTGCAATTCTGTCTCACTTAAAACCAATTCACGCACAAGTCAAAGCATCACCCCACAATGTCATTGGTCCTCTTGGAAAATGAAGGACAAACAACCATTCGGTAGTACTTTGATCCATTGTTTCCTGGCTTATTCTCCCAGATTTTGTTCCCTCTGTTGATACTCCTCTTCCTTCCTTCATGACAACCCAACCCTCCAAACCCCTGACTGCTCCACTAGATTCACAATCTTAAAGATCTCTTCACAGCTTCCCAGGGGTTCAATTCGTGCCTTCCTTCTAAAGCAGATGGGTCCTGATCCCAAGAATACAGCTCCTCCAAGATGGAGGACTGTCCCACTTTGGTACTTCAGTCCCTAACACCTAACACAGTGCCTCAGCACAAGGCAAGTGCTTAATAAATGCTTACTAACTGGTTGAAAGATTTGTTCAGTTGTTTCAGTCGTGTCCAACTTCTTGTGGCCCCTTTTGGGGGTTTTCTTGGTAAAGAGAGTAGACCGGTTTGCCATTTTCTTCTCTGGCTCATTTTACAAATGAGGAAACCAAGGCAAACAGAGTGAAGTGACTTACCCAGAATCACCCAGCTACTAAGTATCTGAGATGAGTCTTCCTGATTCCAGGTCCTTCATTCTATCTGTCCTTGAAGATTGAATTATAGGCAGCCTATTGAGTCTCCTCCTAGGATTAATGAGTTCCAATCACCTCCAGAATCAAATCCAAAATTCTCTATTTGACATTCAAAGTTTTTCATAATGTGTTCCCTCTTATCTTTCCAGTCTTCTTACACCCCTCCAACTGGTACTCTCAGATCCAGTGACCCTGGCCTCCTACCTAGTCCAGGAGCAAGAGTCTCCATCTCTCAGTAGCAGGCATTGTCTCTGACTGTCCCTCTTGCCTGGGATTTTCTCCCTCCTCTGCTACATCTATTGATCTTCCTGGCTTCCTAGAAATCCCACCTTCTATAGGAAGCCTCCCCCAGCCCCTCTTAATTCCAATTCCTTCCCTCCTTTAATTATTTCCCACTTATGCTACATAAGTTTGCATTGCATATATTTGTTGGCTTATTGTCTCCACTGTTAGATGGTAAGTTCCTTGAGGGCAGGGACTGTCTTTTGCCTTTTTGTACCCCAGGCACTTAGCACAGTGCCTGATACATAGTGGCCACTTAATAAAAATTTACTGATTGATAGAAAGTAAATGATTAGGGAATACTGTATCCTACTACCCCAGTGAGCTAGTCCTTCTGAAGTTCTGTCCAGCCCTAAAAGGCTAAACCAAAGGGCACGCTATGATCAGCCCCTGCTGAAAAAACAGAGTAGGGAGAGGCACGTAGGAAAAGGTAAGATCCCACAATATAGACTTGTAATGGACCTTATAACATTGCTCACTCAGTCAACAAATCATTCATTCATTCATTCATTCATTCACTCATTCATTCATTTTTAAACCCTTACCTTCCATCTTAGAATCAATATCAAGTATTGGTTCCAAAGCAGAAGAGCAGCAAGGGCTAGGTAATTGGGGTTAAGTGACTTATCACACAGCTAAAAAGTGTCTAAGGTCACAGTTGAACCCAGGATTTCTAATCCCCAAGCCTGACTCTATCCACCGAGCTGCCGAGCTGCCTCTCAACAAATATTTATTAAAAATCTATTACATACAATTTAGGGAGCTAGGTGGTGCTGTGGATGGAGCACTTACCAGCACCAGCCTGGAGTCAGAAAGATCTGAGATCAAATCATGCCTCAGATACTTACTAGCTATATGACCCTAGAGTGTTGGCCTCTATTTCCTCACCTGTAAAATGGGGATAATAATAGCACTAACCTTCCAGTGTTGTGAGTCTCAAGTGCGATAACATTTGTAAAATGCTTAGCACAAAGCCTGCTACCTAGTAGGCTCTATATAAATGCTAGTAGTAGTAGTAATAGTAGTAGTAGTAGTAGTAGTAGTAGTAGTAGTAGTAGCAGTAGTAGTAGTAACCCTAACCTGAATATCATTATTATTAGGTCTAAATAGGAAGATTCTAAATCCTAAAAACTAAAAATCCCAATACTTGAAAAATACATAGTAGTGAAATGACTCGACTAAGGTCACACAGGTAGTGACAGAGCCAAAACTGGTTTACAGTAAGTATTATACTTGTAAACACTATGGGAATGTTTTATTATCAATTCGTTATTCTAGACTTCTTTTCATGACATCAACTTGAGGTCAAATTATAAAGCTCCATGCTTAAACTAAGAAATCCAGATTTTATTCTGGAGGCAATAGGGAGTGACTGAAGGTTTATGAACTGCCACAGTAAAAAAATCAAGCCAGCTCCCTCTTCAAGCTGGATCAGCACTATAGAACTGAATAAAACCGCAGTTAGCCAAGGGCGTGCCAACAGGCTCTCCAAAATTGTCCTCAGGACACACTTTAAAGTTTAATTTGCATCACTAACATTTTCTCCATCACTTTCTTCAGTCTTGGCAATCCACAGAAGAGTCCCGATTTGTAGCATTTGCAGATTTCCTCGGTGTAAATGCTCCCACTGACAATTTAACCTTTAGTTCTGTTGGCTTCACTGGAGCATCTGACCCACTTGAGTGGCAGTGAAGGAGTTGTCCTTGGAGGTAAAGGGAGCCCCTCTAGCCTCCAGGATTCTCACCTGGGGCAAATCCTTTCACCTCTGGGCTGTGGCTGGCTCCTATTGATCCCTCCTCTTTTATCTGGTTTCTAGGACTATAATTGTGAGGCTAAAATGAGATTAGAGATTAGGAAAGTGTCTGGAAAAGAAAGAAGCAGCTGACTAAAGCAACAGAACACTTTGGGGGAGCAATGCTTCCCTCCCCACCCCCAGCACCATTTTGTGCTTTGCTGGTATTGAAAAGCAGTTTCTCCTGGGAAGGTGCAGAGCCTGGATTCAAGGTTCGATGCCCCAGCAGGAGCTGCGAGAGAGGGGTGAGAGTGGAGGTGGGGGTGACTTCTCTGAGTGCAGGGGCCCCAGCAGGAAGCTGGCCAGGACTGCAGAGGTTCAGCCTTGCCAATGTTTCCTGCCCCAGATTCGTGATGGCTCTCAGGGAAGATTGCTGAAAATGCGTTCCTTGCAGAGACTGAGGCTCAACCCATCTCCCCTGGGTTTTCCTATCCCCTGTCCCCACTCTTAGCATCACAGAGAGCTGCTCCCTGTACCCAGGGACCAACTTAGGAAGACAGGACTTTAGATATGGCCATTTTATTTAGCCTAAATTCTCTCCCCACCTCCTTCCCCTGATCTCTTCTCACCCTCCCCTGCAGCTAGCATATCTCTCTCCATGGCATTTTCCATTCTGCCTACACTTTTCTGCCTCATCTCCCCTTTCCCACCAACTAAGCTCTCTTTCCCTTCTTTCTTCCCACTCTCCTTACTTGGCTCTCTCTTCCTCTGTTCTTTCTTTTCTCATCATTCTCCCCGTTCTCTCTCTTTCCTTCATTTCCTCCCCCTCCATCTCCTTTTTCTTCTCCTCTTTCTCCCCCTTTCCCTCTCTTTGTCTCTACTCTTGGGTATCTCTTTTTCTCTCTGTATCTGTTTCTTTCTATCTCTCTCCCCTTCTACCTTCCTCATTCATTTCTTCTTTCCCCCAATTTCTTTCTCTCTCCCCCATTGTCTCTTTCCCATTTTCCTACCATCTAATCTATTCCTTTCTCCACTTCCTCACTCATTTCTCCTCTTTCTCCCTCTCCCTCCCTCCCTTGGAGCATCCCTCAGATGACAAGCAGCAATCCAGCAAGGGCCAGGGTCAGGAAGTCCCAGCCTCAGCACAGACAATGCTGTTTTTAGTCCGATGAAAACCTTACAATAGTACCATGTGAAACAGCTTCTGCCCAGAGCATGAAATGATGTGAAATAAAGTCAAGGAATGAAAAGGCAGCACTCAGTGCCAAGGGGATCTCTTGTATAAAAGAGCTGCCCCACAGAGAGCCCGGCTCCATGTCTGGGAGAAGGCAGAAAGCAGAGACATCGACACTGGTCCAGTAATGCAGCATCCACCATCGGGGACCTCCCAGACTGGCATTTGGCAATCGACAAAGGGCAGGGGAACTCCCTTGGATATTTGCAATCGAGGGACCACAGTCCCAGCTTTCCTCCCTGAGAAGGCAGGGAAAAACTGAGATTGTCCAACGTCCATGTTGAGTGCCACCTTCTCTTCTCATCAGCCTTTCCCCACCCACTTCTTTCTCTAGTCCCTTCTGGCCCCAGGCTTCTCCTGGCATAGAGGGAAGGAATGTCATGAAATCATTAAGATCTTCCAGATTTGGTGCTAAGGATTCTCTTCCCAAATGAGGGCAGTGTCTACCCCAGAGGAGAGATGGGACCTTAAGGGGAAATGAAAAGGATACTTAGAATCAAAACTCCTGGCACCAAACGCCAGCTCTGAGACCTTAGGCAAAAACACTTGGCCTCTCCAATAATAGCTACATCTCCAAAGATCTCCAAAGTCCTTTCAGATTTTTCATTATTATTACTAATAGCAATTTGTTATTTGTTATTAAATATAGCCCTTTAACTTATTTGTCATTATTTGTTTAACTTATTTATTATTATTTGTTATTAAATATTGCCCTTTTGGAAGGTACTTAACAAATCTTATCTCAATTTATAGTAACAATAACCTTAAGGGAGAGGTGCTATTCGTATTCTCATTTTACAGATAAGGAAACTGAGGCTAAGTGACTTGCTCAGGGTCTCAGATTTTAATTATCTAAGGCTAGATTTGAATTCAGGTCTTCCTGACTACAGGTCAAGCACTCTATCCAATATACTAACTAGCTTTCCTTACAATGACCCTATGTGAAAGTCCAAGTATTTTTTTTTGACCAGAGGGAAAAAAGAGAGAGAGATTGATAATACTGATGAACTTGGAAAATGGAAAAAGAAAAAAGAGGAAGCTTAATTTTCATTGACCTCCATTTTCTTAGTGAAGTTTAGAGATAAGTGTGCAGTCCTATACTTAGGTTTGAAAAATTAATCCCATTTTATGGTGAAGAAACTGAGGCGAAGCCAAATTCCCAAGCGCATGCAGAGTCAGAGTTGTTGGGTCTCCCTTTTTTCATCATGCAATGAGGAAGATTCTTCCAGCTTTAATAATTTATCTTCCAGTTTTAATGTTCTGTGTTCAATGTTCTAAGAGCCCCTTTAGCCCTTTGCCTTCTGAGGCTTCTTCCAGCTCTGATATTCTGCATTCCATAATATTGAGTCCCTTCTATTTCTTCTTCTTTTTTTTTAATCCTTACTTTCCATCTTAGATTCAATACTATGTATTGATTCCAATGAAGAATGAGCAATAGGCAATGGGGGTGAAGTGACTTGCCCAGGGTCACACAGCTAGGAATTATCTGAGGTCAGATTTGAACCCAGGACCTCCCATCTCTAGACCAGGCTCTCAATCCACTGAGGTACCCAGCTACCCCCAAGTCCCTTGCATTTCTAACAATCGATGACATCACAACTTCAGCCTGACATCCTTGATCAGCCAACAAGGCAGCTGATTTTTAGGATAATGAGAGAGAAAATACATTTATGACTCTCTCTGATCAGAGAAATTCAAATAAATAAATAGATAAATAAAGAGTTAAAAGGCAAGAAAGCCATTAGGTGCTTTGATTGGAAACAGGACTGGTAGTGCCCGAAGCTGTGCTGACACACTGTGGTCAGTCTGGAAATTGGTTAATAACAGGAGGAGAAGCCTGCTGCTAAGTGAGATGAGAAAACGAAAAGAGCCTGAACTTTTAGCCAAGTCCCGAAAAAGGATGAAGGGCTTCTCTGATGGAGCTGGAGAGCTCACTGCTCCCTGAAATGGACAACCAGAGACCCTGAGGTTGCAGGCAATACTGTTCAAGAAGGTCACCAACTTGGCTTTGTGGTTATCCCTGGTTTAATGTGATTTCTTTTCATATTTTTTTCTTTCTCGATTTTGAGTTCCAGATTCTCTCCCTCTGCCTCATTCCCTCCCCCACTCGCTGAGGATTCTGGTCATCAGCTTTGAAATGATCAGTGCCCAAGGCTATCATGGTGGAACCATTCTTTTGGGTGAAGGGTTCTGCCATTGGATCCTACATAGGTAGCCACCCTCTTGGGAGATCAGCTCAGGTGCTCGGCCCCCTGGGAAACCAATCTACTTTAGGTTAAGCTGTCGTTTTGCCCATTTGACAGATGACTGAAGGCAGAGAAGGCAAGAGTCTTGCTCTGGGTCGAGCAGTTCACCCTTTCATTGTCAAATCTGGACCTAGAAGAACTGAGATCTCTCTTGGCTTCCACCCAAGCCCTGTCACCGAGACTGGACGTTTCCCCCATTCCCAAGAGAGAACAAAGAACAGAGAGAGGACAGCTTTTGCCGTTCACACTTTATTCACTTGCTTGGACAGTCCAATGGCCTGGACTGGGAGTGATGAGAGGAGCTTGGGGCCTCATCCCTGCATGATGGATGGCGGTGCTGGGGTGACTGGGCTCTAGTTGGTTGGGTGGAAGGCGCCCCTCTGATGCCACTGCATATCGCGTATGCGCCGTACAGACTGAACCTGGGGGTGGGGAGCCCCAAAATCACTGCTGTCCTTGTACTCTCCCTTCTCAAATAGGTACTGGAAGCCTCGATAACCTGGATACTGGTAGCCTACCCAGCTGCGAAAGGCAGACAGAGACAGAGAGAATGGAAGCATGGGTGAGCCTTGGGGGGCTTGAGAATATTGTCCTCTGAGCCTCACGGACACTCTCCTTGGATCTCCCAAAGGGGGCCTGATCCCAAAGAAGGAATGGCAGACTTTTGAGAAACTCTCTTCCCGATGACTCTGGGAAGAAGTCTTTCCCAGTCCCCTTTATATTATATTATATTATATTATATTATATTATATTATATTATATTATATTATATTATATTATATTATATTATATTATATTATATTATATTATATTATATTATATCATTATATATTATATTCTCCATATAAAAAATATAAATATTTTATAATGCCGTCCCTTTGTGATTCTCCAGTTGAGCCTTTCTGTGGCTTGTTGTCTTCCCCATTAAACTGTGTATGTGCTCTTGGAGGTCAAGGACTGCCTTTAGCCTTTCCTCATATGCCTGCCACATGACAGGGGCTTAATAAATGCCTGTTGACCGACTTGAAGGTAGGCAGGTGACAGCATAGTGGATAGAGTACCAGGCTTGGAGTCAGGAAGACCTTAGTTCAAATGTAGCCTCAGACATTTATTAGCTATGTGACCTTGGGTAAGTCCCTTTACCCCAATTGCCTCAGTTTCCTTTTCTCTCAAATAAACTGGAGAAGGACATGGAAAGTTACTCCAGTATCTCTGGGAAGAAAACTCCAAATGCGATGAGGAAGAGTCAGATACAACTGAAACGCCTGAATGGCAACCACAGAAGGTAGGCAAGGCAGAGACTATTGTTTCTGTTTTACCAAGAGGGAAACTTGTCCAAAATCATGCAAGTGCTAAGTGGTGGAACACTGGTCACTTAATCATGACTGCCTCGTTTTCCTCATCTGTCCAGTGAGGTATCAGAATAGAGGGCTTCCATCAGTCCCAGTGACACCCCAACCTGGTCAATACTCACGTCCCACTCTGCACCCTCACAGATGACACTTTCTCCTGGTAGCCATGAGCATGGAAGCTAGGCACGTCATCATCGATGATCTCAATCTTCTTCCCAGTGAAGTTTGGGTTTTCGTAAAGGATGATTTTGTGTTCCTGGCTGTCCTGTGAGCAAGGAATTGAGCTTCAGAGAGAGAGAGAGGTCCTCGGTGTCCCCAAGACTAGAGATTCTCAACTCATGGATAGATTTCAGGGAATCCATAAATTTAGATGGGGAAAAATTTATCTTTATTTTCATTCAACTCCAACTAAAATTTAGCATTTTTTTTTACCCTGGGCAAGTCACTTAACTCCCATTGTCTAGCCCTTACCACTCTTCTGCCTTGGAACCAATACACAGTACTGATTCTAAGACAGAAGATGAGTGTTTACAAAAAAAATATGGCCTCAGACACTTCCTAGCTGTGTGACCTTGAGCGAGTCACTTAACCCCCATTGCTTAGCCTTTACTGCTCTTTTACCTTGGAACCAGTACACAGTATTGATTCTAAGATGAAGGGGTGGGTTTAAAAAGAAAAAAGAACCTGGGATTTAGTCCAATTCTCTTCTTTCACAGATGAAAAGTGAGGCATAGAGAAAGCAATTTGTCCAAGGTTCACCAAAAATAAATAAAAAGAGAAACATTTGGGGAGGACAGGGCCTATTGGTCATGATGTATAGAACTGATAAGAATACATGGAGTAATGCTATATGGAGGCTGAGGTATCGCCTTAATTCCTGGAATAGAACAAGGGGAGAGTTTGGGGTAGCTAGGAAGGAATCTAAGAGCTTTCAGAGCCTGTAGGAATCAATCAACAAATATTTATTATTAGGTACCTACTATGTGCCAGGCATTGTACAAAGTGCTAACGATATAAAAAAACACAAAAATAAGCAAGCAAAAGGCAGTCCTTACCCTCAAGGGACTTATGATCTAACAGGGGAAACAACTTGCAAGCAAATGTTTACAAGCATACTATATATAGGATAAATAGGAAATGATTAACAGAGGGAAGACACCAGAACTAAGAGCACGGAAACACAAGAAACAGGAAGAAGACAGAAAACTAATTCCCTGTCTTTCATGGCAAGGTCAGAAGAGGCAAATGGCTGAGTCATTTTCTCCTGGCCTCTTCCTGGGGTCCTGGGCCTTGAAGGAGAAGGTTGGTGGGGCAGAAAGGGGACAAGGCACTCACCACTTTGATGGGTCTCAGTGAGCTGAGTGCATCGGTCCGGCGGCTGTTGGTCCAAGAGTCCCATCGAGGATACTCACCTTTTTCAAACACAAACTGCTCTCCTTTGCAGTTGGCCTGTTCGTACCCGACCCAGCTGCCACAAACAGACAGACAGACAGACAAAGGCAGAGAGTTAACACATTCAGAGAACCCACATCAGTGCGGTCTCTCTCCTGAGAGACCCACATCAATAACTCCCTTTTTCTTATGCAAATCCTCAAATAGATTAATATTTATCAATATAAGTATATTAAATTTAAAACATAATAAATATATTTATAAAATATAATATATAGGAGACAGCTGGGTAGCTCAGTGGATTGAGAGCCCAAAGACAAGAGGTTCTGGGTTCCAATCTAGACTCAGACACTTCCCAGCTGTGTGACCCTGGGCAAGTCACTTGACTCCCATTGCCTAGCCCTTACCACTCTTCTGCCTTGGAACCAACACACAGCATTGATTCTAAGGTGGAAAGATAAAGGTTTTAAATATATATATGTGTATATATACAAATAGTAAAATAAACAGATACATACAAACATAAATAGATTATATGATGCATATGATATATTATAAATTCATAACTATATTAAATAAAAGACCCTGACACATCACATCTCCCTCCCACATTGCATGTCCAGAGAAAATCCAAGCACCAGACCATAATCCTCTCTGTCTTACCCCTGCCAGGAAACCCCCAGCCCAGCCCAGTGCAGTCCCAACTTGGGTGCCAGGGATAGGCTGATCTTAGGATTGCTGGAGGCCCTCCTCTATTCCACTCTCTATATTGTGTTCCCCTAGTCACAGAAGGAGCCTGCCAGGGACAGACCCCATCCTAGGCCTGGCTTTGGGATCTCTGCTCTTAACTAAGGTCAGCCTGAGATAACCTGAAGAGTCCGTTACTGCCAATCTCATAGCAATCAATCAATAAGTTTCTTTTAAGGGTGTACTATGATCTTTCTGGATGTAAGGCTCTCTGCTCTGCAATTGGAGTCCGAGGTCTGCTGTCTCTAATTTGCCAAAGGAAATTCCATACTTAATAGCTCTTGGAAAGGACGGCTGGAAGCAGAATCATTCATCTCAGCTTTGCCATCTGCATTATCTTTGACAAGTCACTGAACTTCCTGGAACCTCAGTTTCCTCATCTGACAAATGATAAATTGGAGTTGATGACCTCCAAGGCCCCTTCCTGTTGGCATTTGATGATTAAGTAATTGATGGAAGTGATAAAGCCTGGAGATGAGCTTATATGGCATAGAACCAGGGACCTGGAGGTCTGGAAAGGATGTGAAGCCCAGTCTGTTACTGCCTGAAAATCCACAAAGGAAGAGATGCCACAATCTTCCTTAATAAAATCACTGAATGCTGGTAAAAACAAAGGGTATGAGCTACAGAGACAGTGTGGCTTAGTGGAAGAAATTCTGGATTTCAAGTCAGAGAACCTAGGACCGTTCAAATCTGGCTCTACCATTTAATAATATTAGCTAGCATCTATATTATAGACTTTTCAGTTTCCTTACAATAATCACATTTTATCCTCCCAAACACCCTGAAAGATAACTGCTATTATTACCTTGTTTTATACATGAATAAATTGAAACATACATAGGTTCAAGCCCCTAGCTCTGGGTCACACAGTATCTGAGGTGGAATTTGAATTCAGATCTCTATACTTCATGCCCAGGACTCTATCCACTGTACCTCCTAAAGAAATGCAAGCAGCCCACATATTTTTAAAACTTTTTTACCCTTACCTTCAATCTTAGAATCAATATTGAGTAGTGGGTCCAAAGCAAAAGAGTGGTAAAGGGTAAGTAATTGGGGTTAAGTGACCTTCCCAGGGTCACACGGCCAGACTTGAGCCTCCCCTCTCTGAACCTGGTGCTCTATCCATTGAACCACTGAGATGCCCTCCCCTGAAGCCCATATCTTTTAACTAGATAATCAGAGTAGAACCTGGGTTTCTCTAGGCTTAGCAAGACTGACTAAATCAGAAGGGAAGACAAACACCCTGTCCCTAATTAGGGCTAATCTAGGGAGTGTGTGGGCAGTTTGTCTTGGGGATAGCCTCTAAGTGGTTGAAAGCAAGAATCATTCTCTGCTACCTCCCAACTGCCTGGCTGATTAAAGTCCTGCCAAGATGCTTGAAACAAACAAATTCTGTCATTCCCCTACCAGGGACAAGAGAGCACAGGCTTTAAATTCAAGCTTTTTTTTCTACAGAAAAGAATGGAGACCAACCTAGAGAAATTAGGGCTGGGATTGGGAGAGGAGAGGAAAAGGAACCAAAAAGTTATACATGGCTATTTTCTGGCTAGAGAAAGGGGTTAATCAGGCACCAGTGAGTCACTGTGGCCCTGCTATAAATAGCCCCACAACAACACCTGCATCCAGGCCCTAGGAAAGAGTGATCCTCCTGACATCCGGGAGGACCTGATGGCTAAGAGGCCAAGTCAGGGCCTTCAGGGGTGGGCCTAGTCATGAGTTATTAATGCACATGGGGCTTGCTTGACTCACAAGCACTCATTTATTTATTTATTGTTGCCCATGTCCTGGGGGAAAAAAAAAAAGGAAGAGGCCTCCTTTAGATCATCCAGGACCAGGAACAGTATTGATCATCCTTCTTGGCATTCCAGAGGAGGATTCCAGCTGTTTGCCACCCAGAGAGATGACTCTCTTTTCTTCCAGAAACTGCTTTATCTCAACCTAAAACCTTAGAATGAAGCGGAAAGACTTCGGAACCTCCGGGTGCTCCCAGGGGGCCCTAAACAAAGACTTCTACCAGATAATCAGCCCAGGTCTTTTTGCTGAAGTTTTCTTTAATGTTCCAAGCTAAATATATCCAATGCACACAAATTTATAGTTTAAAAGGAACTTTGGAATCATATTTAGAAAATGTTAGAGCTGAAAAGGGTCAGAGGACATAGGACAGAGAATGTTATTGCTCCCATCGGTTCTCTGTTTTTAATTTTTCCCTTAAAAAAACTACTTTCTGTTTTTATAACTATAAGAAAGAAGGACACAAACTAGGCAAACAGGTTATCTGACTTGCCCAAGATTAAACAGTAGGAAGTATCTGTGGTCAGATTTGAACTCAGTTCCTCCCAACTCTAGGCCTGTCTCTATCCACTGAACCACCTAGCTGTCCCTTCCCTGTTGTTTATGAAATAAAATGCACATGATAATACATGTATAACTCAGATCAAATTGCCAGTTCCAGGATAGAGGAGGGAAGGGAGGAAGGGAGAGAGACAATTTGGATCATATCACTTTGGAAACCTTACATGGAAATTTGTTATTGCATGTAATTAGTAAAATAAAATATCTTTATAATGAAAAATGAAAAAAAAGAAAAAAGAAAATAAAATGCACAATGCCTGGTATATAATAAACACTTGAAAAATTCTCTATTGATCCATTTATCAATCTATCTTCTATTCATCCATCACCTATCTATCTTACTGTCTGTCTACAGATTTTTATGTATGCATCTATCTATAATTCCATCTATCTATCCAACATTCTCTCTATCCATCTATCGCTGATTTTCATCTATCTCCTTATCATCAGTCTATCTCTCTATCTCCTCCATCTCTCTCTCTCTCTCTCTCCTCTTTCCCTGTCTGTCTACTCTCCTCTCCTCTTGCTCAAGACTCTGCAACCTGGATCCCATGAATCTTTCTGAATTTTTCATCTACTTCCCTCTGTGAATTCTCTTTTCCTTTGTAGCTACTGTTCACATCTCTTCTGCATCTTTGTACACAATCTCCTTCAGGAGCAGAATGTATCGCTTTAGTCAAATGTGAGCTCCCTGACAGCAAGGACCCTTTCTTCGTTATGTTCATCTTTACACTCCCAGGTCATTGAGCAGAATAGATGGTGAATAAGAGTCTGTCAAACTACATCAAGTAGACTAGGATTGTCTCTTTGGGAGGCTGGGCCTTTGGACCAAACTTCTAGGGGCTCAAAGCCATGCCCTTCCCTTTCCCCAGGATTGGGGGACAGTTGCCCAGGTCCCTGTCCCACACTGCCCTCTAGGCTTATCCTGCCTTTGTCCCAAAGCTACTTCCAGCAGCCTCATCACTAGCTAGACCAAGAGGCACTTACGGTCCCGACTGCACAAGAATGGAGGCCGCCTTCTCCATCCCAGTCTCCTTTAGGTTGGAACATGGCCCACTCAGCTCATGGGAGCGACCCTGGAAATTCTCCTGCTCAAAGATGACAATCTAGGCACCAGAGAAAAGAGAAAACCACTGTAGGTCCAATCTTCTGCTGACTCTGGATGCCCTGGCTTTGAGTACCTTCCACTGAGCTAGGGGATGAGAAGGGGAAGGATTTCTCATGACCAGCTCCAGGTTTCCCATTCTAGAAATTGTCTACCTTGGAAAATTACAAAATATCAGAACTGGGAGGGGGCTTTGGATACCCTTCAATCCAACTCTGTCATTTTACAGATGAGAAAACTCCAGAAAGAAGTGACTCACCCAAAGTCCTGATGTCAGTCAAGCTAAGAACAGAGCCCTAGCCTCCTATCAGTATGGTCTACTCAAAAGAATGTTATATTTTAACTAATAGATCTGAGTTCAAATCCTAACTCCAATTATTATTACTCATGCAACCTTAGACAAGTCACTACCTGCCTGGAGGGTTCAGCACTATCCTATAAAAGGAGAGGTTTGGAAAAGATTTTTCTATGGCCCCAGGCTTCTAAGACCTCTCAGAGAAACCCAAAACAAAATAGAAACAGGAAGATGCTTGATCCTGAGTTGGTGAGGTCTTCTCAACTCAGAAGCCCCTCCCTAGGATCCTCTTCTCCATCTGCCTTACTACAAATGTACCTGGGCCTTCCTTCTTCTTGACCCTTCCTTAGTCCCCTCCTACTATTGAAATTCCAACAAGAAACTTCTCAGATCCCTAGGGCTGGCAATGGACAGTGGTGTCACTAAAACCCGAGTTCAAATCCTACTTCAGACATTTACAGAGTGTGGACCTCCTTATCTATAAAAATGAGGGGGTTGGCCTTGGAGGCCTCTAAAGTCCCTTCCAGCTCTCAATCTATGACTTCATAATCTCCTTGGGTCTCAGTTTCCTTATCCATAAAATGACGGCAGATCTGAGGATCTCTAAGTTCCATTCTAGCTATGATATTATAATCCCTCTAGACCTCAGTTTTCTAAACTGTAAAATAAGGGAGTTGGACTTGAAGGCCTCTAAAGTCCCTTCCAGCTCTCAATCTATGACTTCATAATCTCCTTGGGTCTCAGTTTCCTTATCCATAAAATGACGGCAGATCTGAGGATCTCTAAGTTCCATTCTAGCTATGATATTATAATCCCTCTAGACCTCAGTTTTCTAAAATGTAAAATGAGAGAGTTGGACTTGAAGGCCTCTAAAGTCCCTTCTAGCTCTCAATCTATGACTTCATAATCTCCTTGGGTCTCAGTTTCCTTATCTGTAAAATGAGGGCAGATTTAAGGATCTCTAAATTCCATTCTAGCTATGATATTATAATCCCTCTAGACCTCAGTTTTCTAAACTGTAAAATGAGGGAGTTGGACTTGAAGGCCTCTAAAGTCTCTCCCATCTCACAATTTATGACCTCATAATCTTCTTTGACCTCAGTTTCCTTGCCTGTAAAATGGGGGAGGGTGGATTTGACGATGTCTAGGTTCCATTCTATCTATGATACTATAATCTTCTGGACCTTGGTTTCCTAAACTGTTAGATGAGGGGGTTGGACGTGATGTCCCCTAAGGTCCCTTCCAGCTTTTGTCCCATGACCCTTTGGGATGGTTCATGAATTGCTGTGGAAAAAAAAGACTTCCGGGGAGGACGTGGTCAACGAAAGGCTTTCATCAGCAATGTCCAAGGACCGACTTTACTCTCATCCTGAAGAAAGACCAGGATTGAGGGGTTGGGGGGGGTTGCAGAGAGGGATGAACTATCTGCCACTCTGCATAATTCTGCAGGTTCAGCTGTGCCTTCCCCAGTCCCTCAATCAGATTAGCTCCTTGGACCAACCCAACATTCTCTGACCTTAACCCAACCAAAGGGAGAACAATCATCCCATCCCTAATGGGGCCATTTGGGGGATGGGATAGGAGTTGGGGAAGATGGCCTTGTCCTAGGAAAAGTCTAATGAATAGTTTGATACACAGAGAGAAGTCTGGAGGCATCCACTCTCCCTGTCCAACGTGGGCAGGCGCACACATGTGCAGAAACACACATAATACATACATTCACACACCAGGAAATGTGTCCCTAGGCTAATACTTTGCCCCTTTCTACCTTCCAGAAGACATCTCTCCTCCTGGATCTACCAAGAACTGAATGGCAGAGAGAAAATTCCTTCCCTCTCCCCCACCTCCTTCTTTTGTCTACTCATTCTACTGAGACAGGGACTGGCAAGAGAGCTGGGAAAGGGCAATCAAGGCATCTGCTTTCCAGCCTTGGCTCCATTACTTGGTAGCTTGGGATTTTGGACATCTAACTTCCCTGTAAAATAAAGGATTTGGACTCCATGAGCTCTAAGGTCCCATCTAGCCCTGATGTTTGGAGAGTCCACAAATTAGTACGGTCTTAGTAAGAATTATCAGGCTAAACCTTGCCCGCCTCCCCCCCCCCCTTATTTCAATCTCCTCTTTTCATGAAGGAGCATACTGGGGCCAAGAAGAGGAAAGTGCCTTGTCCAGAGTTACTTGTGTTCCTTACCCAAGAAACCCACTTGCTGGGTACCCACCTTGGGATTGAGGGGCTGCGGTTTAGAGGACTGAGTCTGGTGGTCCGATGCCATGATCACCTTCTCACTTAGGATGGAAACTGAGGGGAAACAAGAGACAGGTAAGAGGTTCCCTCCTCCCCAAAACAAAATCTGGACAGATTTCTGCAGCCTGGATAAAGATTCTCTGTTAGTAGGGCAGAATTGTAGACTCCCACCTTTTTATTTTCTAAACTCTTATTCTTCCATCTTAGAATCAATACTGTGTTCCAAGGCAGAAGAGCGCTAAGGGATAGGCAAGGGGGGTGAAGTGACTTGCCCAGGGTCACACAGCTGGGAAGTGTCTGAGGCCAGATTTGAACCCAGGACTTCCTGTCTTCTAGGCCTGGCTCTGAATCCACTGAGCCACCTAGCTGCCCCTGAACCCCATCTTTTTTAACTTGAAAAGGACTTCAGTGACCATCTGGTATAATCTTGGGGAAAAAAAGGATAACTTCTACCATATACCAGACAAGAGTCACCTCACTCTTGCTTAGAATCCTCCAAAGGTTGAGGATTTACTATCTCCCAAGGCAGCCCAGATCCTTCATGAATGCAATCCCACATTTGTCCCTTTTCAGCTTGAGTCCCTGGTTCTGCTCCCTGGGACCAGGCTGAAGAAGGCTCGTGTCCCTCTTTCCTGTGACAGACCCCCAAAACCTGGAAGATGATGATCATGTCTCTCTGGACCCCTCTTTTCTCCAGGTGAAACAGCTCCAGTTCCTTTGACCATTACTGAGAGACTGTGAACTTCACCAGGCAGGTCAGTGAGTGCCCTCTTCTCTGGGCGCTCTCCAGCATCCTTCCCATCACACAGACCCCAGAGAGAGTCTGAGCAGGCCAGGGTACATTGAAACTCTCACCCCTTCATTTTGGGAAGTTCTGCCTCTCTTAATGCCACCTCTGATCTCCTTCTCTTTATCTACCTACTGAGTCATGCACTAACTCCTATATGGCACACAGAGTCCAAAAGAAATGCTATCAAAGCATCCTTTCACAGGCACCAGCATGGAGCAGACACATCCTAGATGTGTGCCCCTGGGCAGAAGTCACTTTGCCAACCTGTACCTCAGTTTCCCCATCTGTAAAATGAGAAGGTTGGACTTGATGTCCTCTAAGGATTTCTCTCCTCTACCACAATCTAGGTTTCCTACTCATAACTCCTCCAGACATTTTCACCCAGGGCTTTGGGGTCACCGGAGAAGGCAGAATTCAGCTTTGGAATCCTTCTGCCTTCCCAGTGTGAGCCCTTCCTTCTTCTCCAACCAGCCTTCTCCTTCTCTCAGACCCTTTGTCCCTATGTAGCCTTCCTCCCTTCTCCTTCTGCACCAGGGAATTACTCTTTTCTCCAGCCCCTCTGATTCCTTCTCACAATCCAGACCCCTCTCCAGGCTCAGTCCTTGTCATTCCTTCCTCCCTACTGGGGGTCAAATGATCTTCCCCAACTTTCTGTGCCTCCTAGAGATATTGATGTTCTTCTAGTGCATTCTTGGAGGTCTTTGGGACTCTAAGAGTGTGATTTCCTGCACTTGCACAGGCTGTGGAGGGATTGGACTTTAATAAGTGGATGGTTGGTTCCCCTCAAAATCCCAAGAAGACTCTAGGCTCAAGTCTGCCTTGAGGAGCAAAGGATATATAGAGTCCTAAAGGCAAAAGTAATCCCCAACAGCCATGCCAGCTTGCTTTATTGTGCCAAGTCTGAGGTCTCTGGATGTTCAAAGAGAAGGGGTGACTGTAGGGAGGGAGTCTGTGAACTTGGATGGGAAAAGATGGCATCTTGACTGTCATTCTCCTCTATTGAAGAAAAATCTCCTCTTTGGAGATCTTAGACATTTCATCATATGCATCATTCTGAGAAGAGATCCCTAGGTAGAACCGGACAGCCAAAGGGGTCCATAATTCATGGAGGGTTAAGGATCTGTCTTAAGGCAACTGTCTTCCTCTCTCCTTTGTCTTCACACACCTCCTACCTCAGGGCCCTTGAGTTCCCCAGTCATTTCAAAGCAAAACTCTGCCTTTTTCACTGGCCATCAGGAACAGCCATCAGAGAAGAAACTCAAACAATCCAAGGGGGTAAGACCAAAGTCTTAGCTGCCTTCCTGCCTAGGCCAACTGACAAGCATACGAATAGCATTTATATAATGCTTTAAGGTCTACAAAGCACTAAAAAACATGTTATCTCCTTTGTTATGCTCACAACAAACCTGGGAGACAATACTATTATTACTTCCATTTTAGAGATAAGGAAATGGAGGCAAACCAAGGTTGACTTCTCCAGGGTCACAGAGCTAAGGGAGTATCTGAGGCAGGGTTTGAATTCAAGTCTTCCTGACTTCAAGTTCAGTCCTCTTGCCCACTTTCTACATAACTATCTGCTCATGAGTCTGATCTTCAAGATTCACTCCCAAAGCCCCTCTCTATCCATTGACGGTGGTCCTCTTTAGAGGAATAACCTACCTGCTGGAGTCTTCAATCAGCATTGACCTTAGAAAGCTGAGGATATTAACTAGCCCAGTATCTGCAGCAAACACTTAATCTTGGGTGGGGTAGTTTATTTTTTTTTAATCTAACTGCCCTCTCCCCCCCCAAAAAAAATCTTAAAGGACTATAGGATTTTGAGAGGCTCTCTTCTAATTCTTTTATTTTACAGAGGATGAAACTGAGAGCAAAATAGGGAAGTGACTTACCCAAGATCATGTAACTAATAAGTATCAGAACCAAGATTTGAATGCAACACTTCTGACCCCAAATACCAAGCTCTTTCCTCTCCACCAGACTGATTTCGTACAGCCCCAGAGCCCTTTCACCTCCCACCTGTTCCAAAATGGTAGCCAATGATTTTCCAGTGAGAGAAAAACACAAGAGAAAAACTCTTACCAGCAATACCAGTACCCGCTCCTGCCCATGGAGGCCCTCCGGCTGGGAGGTGGCATTTATACTGCCCTGGAGGTGCCTGGTGCCAAGATAGGTTACAAAAATCATTCCAGCATGATGCGAATGGAGAATGCCTGATTAAACCCACCGTGAATACCCAATTCAGCTGATGCTTGCTAGTCTTTGTGTCCCAGTGAGCTTATTTCATTAGCTTTCACATTTGACCAGGCTGGGATTGTCCAGGGCATAGGCAAGAAGAGGAGAGCTTTGCCTGCATCAGCCCTCTGGGTGCCAACCCCCAGAGCCCCTCTTCTGGACAATGCAGGCGTCAAGCCCGTCTCAGCCTTTGTGGAGCCAGGGATTTGGCTACCGGGACGCACCAGGGGCACATCTCAGCAGCCTCGTGGTCCAGAATTGACCTGGGATTGGTTTTGCAGAGCAAGTCGGTCACAGATGCCAAGTTCCGTCCCAACCTGCATTTGAACTCTGCCTAGTTCAGGGTTTCCAAGGGGTGAGATCTCCCAAAAGCCAGGTCAAGGACAGAGACAGAGAATGTCAGAGTGAGAAGAAATATGTCAGAGACAAAAAGGACCCTCGAGACTGACTGGTCCAGCTCTCTGATCTGGCAGAGGAAGAAGCTGAGATGAAAACAAGGGAAGTGACCACTGGGAAAGGATTATCAGGATTCAAACTCAAACCCTGGTTTACTCATTGAAAAGCGTCCTCCAATACCACACATCCCCTGATGTTTCCTTCTTGGGAAAATTGAAGGATTTAGAGCTAGAAAGAAACTTGGAGGTCATGGGATCTGACCCTCCCATTTTACAAATGAGGAAACTGAGACCCTACAGAGGCAAGATCATTTTCCTTAAATTACATATCTAGTAGGTAGCAAAACCGAGATTCAAACTCAGATCCTTTGGACTCGAAAATCAATGAATGCCCTTGCCACCTCACCACGGCTCTCTTTTTTTACAGCTCAGCACAGTGACTGGCACATAGTAGGTGTTTAATAAATGCTTATGGTCTGACTATAACAGAATTGTCTCCTTTATAATGTAGAAAACAGAGTCCTAAGCTGGTCTTCAAGAAGACTGTGGCTCACAGCATAACCATTCGTGGAATCAGGAAGACCTCAGACACTTGCTAGCTGTGTCACCCTGGGCAAATCACTTAACCTCTGCCTGCCTCAGTTTCTTCATTTGTAAAACAGGGATGATAATAGCAACTATTTTCCAGGGTTGTTATGAGGATCAAATGAGATAATAATTGCAAAATGCTTAGCCTGACTGACACATAGTAGGTACTTAATAAATATGTGTTCTCTTCCTTCTTCCAACTCCCTCCTCTCATTCTAAACAGGGATGCCCCAGGGATTTGTTGACCTGAACCGAAATCATACCATACAGGACACATTCCACAAACTTCTTTTACCCCTAATTTTGTACATTCTTGAACCAGGCACAGACAAATGGAGTGTAAGTGCTTGGGGATTATGACAATCACCAGTGATTCCCTCATCCCATAAAGAGCAGCAGATTCCAGGGAAAGGAAGCAATGACATAGCATCCGAAAGATGGCTCTAGCATTTAGTGAAATGGTCATAGCAGGAGGCAGATAGGTGGCTCAGTGGATTGAGAGTCAGGTCTAAAGATGGGAGGTCCTAGGTTCAAATCTGACCTCAGACACTTCCTAGCTGTGTGACCCTGGGCAAGTCACTTAACTCTCATTACCTAGCCCTTACCACTCTTCTGACTTGGAGCCAAAACACAGTATTGATTCCAAGACAGAAGGTAGGGTTTTGTTTTGTTTCTTTTAATGATCATAGCACCGTCACAGGTCAGCACTGGAAGGAATCTCTAGAATAGAGGAGCGTAGAATGTGAGAGCTGAAAGAGTCAGCAGAACATAACCAAAAACCAGAGAGATCCTTAGAATATAGAACAGAAGACTTGGATGGGAACTTTGATCTTTCATGAAACTATTAGGAATAATTGAAAGCAAGTAATATTAGTTCAATCCTTGTGGGTGTGCCGTGTACCCAAGGAGAACATCTTGAGAGCTCAGGAGCCATGAGATGTACTTTCTAAGCCTGAGACCACTTCCCCCTGGAATCTATGTCCCTATGGGAAAATGTATCAGACACTTTTTAGGGGAAGCACTCTGATGGGGGCTCGTGAGTTATAGTACTAGAAGGCTATACTCCAGTGTCTCAGAGCTAACCCTGGAGTCCTGAGGGGAGGAGGTAACGGGGTTCTGGGATCCTAAACTACCACTATGAGTGGGAGATGGGATAATAGCTCAGGAGAAAGTGATAAATGCATTGTCCTGACCTGGGACAAATACCAAGTCCCTTTGCATTTGTGGAGACGTAATTGGACTTCTAAGTCTTTTTACTGGATGCTATAGTTTCGGATGCACTGGACAGCACTTTTCTTTCTTTTGTTTGAAATTGAAGTTGGACAGCAGCCAGTTTGGGGATATTCCAGTTCATTTTTATAAATAATCTTTACTTGCCTGGATGCTTACTCACTACTACTATCTGTTGTATTCTTATACTCAGGAGGAACTGCATAGCTAATATAAGAAGCATGGATTTGACATCCCTAAAATACCAGTACCCCAAAATTCACCCAGAGGATGCTCTGGTGGCTCCTAAATAGCCTTTTGTTTTGCTTTTTGCTTTTAAGGATCCCAAGCAGCTTGTCTTATTTGTGACGCGAGTCCTGACACTTTATCTGAGATCATTATGGACTACAGGTTGGCCCAGAAACACTAAGCAATCAGCTCTAAGTGCCTGATCCCACTTTTAAAATCTTGTACCCTTGAGTTTTGCTTTGAATTCACTTGTTTGTCCTAGGGAGGGATGCATTAGACATTCCAATTGTCCTTAAAGTGGCAGTGATCTACTAAGGGAAATTTCAAGTGATCCTTTGATATAGAGACCCAGAGGAAGCCACCTTAGATCTCCAAGAGGATTGTCTATTACAACCTGGAGGAGGGGGCAGCTAGGTGACTCAGGGGATTGAGAATGAGGCTTAGAGATAGGAGGTTTTGGGTTCAAATTCAACCCAGACCCTTCTTGGCTGAGGGTCCCTGGGCAAGTCACTTACCCTCCTCCTTTAACCAGCTCTTACCACTCTTCTGCCTTAGAATCAATACACAATATTGATTCTTGCCACAGGCAAGGTCCAGCCTACTCGTGACTCCAGGGTTTCCCAAAAGGTGGTGAACAATCAGTCAAAAAAAAAATAACAAATGGAAGATAACTTAATCATTATGGCCCTGGGATTGCTTTGCATCTGATAGCTGCTCCAACATCCCCAGGCCTGGTGTTTATTTTTATACCCATTTTTCTTGGCACACAGATACATTACCCAACACACATGTTCAAAGGGAGATAATTGGAAAAGTGATGCATTAACTTTTAACAAATCACTTGATTAACATTCTATATTCTTATATTGTGATTACAGACAGCCTACAAGATAAATGATTTAATCACAGGTGGCTTAATTTTCTCATTACCCTGTAAGGAGTTTTGAGCTTCTAGACAATCCAGGAAATTTGCTTATTGCTTTTAATAAAATGGAATAATTAATCAGAAGTTCTTAAAAGACAATTCAACAATCATACCATTGAGGTTGAGGGGTACTGGGAACACAATTCAAATTTAATATTAGACTGGTCATTTCTCAGGGTTCACTAGAGATCTTCCCACTAGCTAGTTACTGGTTTGTGAAGTCGAGTCACTGAGGCATATTGAAGCTTAACGTGTCTGTATATTTTGTATGGGCCTTTATGATTGATTTCTATGCTGGCTTCATGATAATAAGTTTCTGTGAGTGGGAAAGTTCTGGGCTTGGCCTGTAGTTGCGGTTTCACTGGGGATTATGTACCTAAGTAAAAGTTAACCCATGATAATCTTTAGGGATAGGGTTTGAGGGTCTGATCTTTTGGTGATGTTTTAGAGAATTAGGGTACAGGTATTTTGCTCTTGCATTATTCCTTCTGAGACTAGGGGGAATAGTAATCATGTCAATTCCATAGGAAAGAGATGTTAATGAGAGATATCATGCAAGGGGTACTGAATGGGCAATCACATCTTGCCAAGGGCCACTCTGTGGCCCCCTTAGCTACCATGCATGACTTTGTCAAGGCGTCATGGCCTGATGGCTCCCAGCAGATTCTAAGAGAAAAGGTAAAGATTACCCTCAAGGATGGGCAAGATCTAGAACCTCACTAGCCAGGACAAGAAGACTGAATGGATGGGATAAGGAGTTTGGTGATGCCTTCTGTGTATGCATGAGCTATTTGGAATTGGAGGTTCTGCTAAGTGTTGAGCCAGGACAGAGTAAGCTAGCCAAAGCCTTGAGAAGAAACCCCTTGCAGGGAGGAGAGCTCCTCAGTTTCAGCCTCGGCTTCCTCATTCTTCTCCCTTGGTCAGTGGGGAACTTTGTTAGCTTGGAAGAATCCAGAGGATTTTGAATTCCTCATTTTCTTGTCTTGTTCTTAGCAAAGTCTGCCAGAACCACTGAGAGCAACATCTGTATCAGAAGACAGAAAGTGAATGACGCGAAGGAAGGCAGCTTAAGGCTCTGCAAAGAGCCCAGCAGGAAATGTACAACCTACCAAAGAGGGACATTTTGAGGATTCCCAGGTCAAAGATTTGTAGGAGCAGAATCTCCCCTTTACTTCAGGTGCTCTAATCTCGAGCCCACTTTCCCTTGGATCATTTATCTACTGGTTGGAGAATGTGTTTCAGACTTTCAGAGGAAATATCTCATGCAACTCATCTTACCATCACTTTTATCTTTTCTAAAAGCTATTCAATTGCTACTAGCAGCAATGCAGTGATCCAGGACAATCCCAAGGGACTTATGACAAAGAAGGCTGTCTACATTCAGAGAAAGAACAGTGGGAGCAGAAATCCAGAAGAAAACATGTGATTTCTCATTTGTTTGTATGGGCATATGATTTGGGGCTATGGATTTAAAAGATGACTCTATTATAAAAATGAATAACTTGGAAATGGGTTTTGAGTGATAATATATGTATAACCCAGGGAAACTGCTTGTGAAGTCTGGGAGAAGGGAGGAAGACAACAAGAACCAAGTAACTAGAAAAAATTACAAAAAAAAGAAAAACCTAGTTAAACCTGATGGCTAGTTGATATCAATGAATAATCATAGAGAAGCACACCGATGGGGGCTCATAAATAATAGAACTAGAAAGATCATATCCCTACCCCAACCCCTCATGACTACCCCTAGATTCTGACAGGCTGAACAGCAGCCAAACTCTGGACACTCAGCCTGCTAGTGTAGACAGAGATACAGAGAGGAACTTCATAGAATATACCATACCTTTATTTTTTCCTGTCTCATTCCATAAGTCACTGAGAAGTACCAGAAACTGGAAAAAGTCTTCTGGGTAGGAAAAAGGAGTCATTTCCTTATCCTCTCCCAATGTAAGTCACACCAAAACCAGGGGATCCACTTTCCTGCTCATACCCATAAATTCTCAGGATCACCCAGAAGCATTGCCCTAACAAAGGCTTATATTATCTTTTACAAGTGATTTTCATAAAATGACTGGAATACAATTGATACTTGGATTCCGATATCTAATACATTGGGATCGCTTACATCTTCAGTCCTCACTGTCTCTGCTATAGTGCTATGAGATCAGGAGAAAAGGACCTTGGACAGGAGTTGGGAGGGGGGCATAATCTATTTTTTTTCAGTCTGTTTCTATCCTATCTTGTTTTTTTTCCAAATAATAACTGACATTTACATCCTAATATCTAGAATTTATACAACACTTTAAAACCTATGAAGCACTTTACAGATATCCTCCTTTGATCCTCATAACAACCTTTGTAAGGTAGGCTCTATTATTACTATCCCCATTTTACAGATGAGAAAATTGAGACACTGAAAGATTAAGTATCTTGCCCAAGATCACACAACTAGTAAGGGTCTGAATCAGGGTTATGAATTCAGATCTTCCTGTCTTGAGGTCCAGCACTCTATCTACTACACCGCCTAGCTATTTCCTTTGTAGTAGCCATCTTGTCCAACACAACTAAGGAATCATCCTGCCACTGCTTGAAGACCTTTAGTGGAAGGGAGGCCATTACATCCTGAGGTAGCCCCTTCCCCCTGTGGAAGACATGTCTTCCCTGACACCCAACCCAGATGTGCCTTTCTTCACTTCCCCCCTTGCTCCATATTTGTATTCTGGTTCTGAATAGGATGACTATACCCCACTGTCTACACAATAACTCTTCAAATACTCAAATGACATCATCAAAATACTCATCCTCCTGCCCCACCCCACCAGGCTTCTCTTCTCCTCTTCATCTCTTGGATCCCTAAAACTGAGCTTTGGTACTTACTACCAGGTAACCTTCTTGTTTGGTCATTTTCAGTTGTGTATGACTCTTCATGACCCCATTGGGGTTTTCTTGACAAGGATACTAGAGTGGTTTTCCACTTTCTTCTGCAGCTCAGTTTACAGATAAGGAAACTGAGGTTTACAGGATTAAGTAACTTGCCCAGAGAAGATATTAGAGTGGTATGCCATTTCCTTCTCCAGTTCACTTTAAAGATGAGGAAACTGAGGCAAACATGGTTAAGTGATTTTCCCAGGGTCATCCAACTAGTAAAGTGTCTGAGGCAAGATTTGAACTAAGGTCTTCATGACTCCGGTCCCAGTGTTCTGTGCATTAGGATGCCACCTAACTGCCAGTATAACCTTAGATAAGTCATCTTTCCTTTTCTGGACTTAGTTTCCTCTGTAAAATGACAGAGTAGACTCCACCAGCCTTAGCTCTAAGTCTGAAATCCTTTAGCCCTAAATCTATGACATAGAGAAGGAGGAGGAAGAGGAAGAGGAGGAAGAGGAGGAAGAGGAGGAAGAGGAGGAAGAGGAAGAAGAAGAAGAAGAAGAAGAAGAAGAAGAAGAAGAAGAAGAAGAAGAAGAAGAAGAAGAAGAAGAAGAAGAAGAAGAAGAAGAAGAAGAAGAAGAAGAAGAAGAAGAAGAAGAAGAAGAAGAAGAAGAAGAAGAAGAAGAAGAAGAAGAAGAAGAAGAAGAAGAAGAAGAAGAAGAAGAAGAAGAAGAAGAAGAAGAAGAAGAGAAAGGAAGAAGAGGAAGAGGAAGAGGAAGAGGAAGAGGAAGAAGAAGAAGAAGAGGAAGAAGAAGAAGAGGAGGAGGAGGAAGAGGAAGGAAGAAGAAGAAGAAGAAGAAGAAGAAGAAGAAGAAGAAGAAGAAGAAGAAGAAGAAGAAGAAGAAGAGGAAGAGGAAGAGGAAGAGGAAGAGGAAGAGGAAGAGGAGGAGGAGGAGGAGAAGGAAGAAGAAGAAGAAGAAGAAGAAGAAGAAGAAGAAGAAGAAGAAGAAGAAGAAGAAGAAGAAGAAGAAGAAGAAGAAGAAGAAGAAGAAGAAGAAGAAGAAGAAGAAGAAGAAGAAGAAGAAGAAGAAGAAGAAGAAGAAGAAGAAGAAGAAGAAGAAGAAGAAGAAGAAGAAGAAGAAGAAGAAGAAGAAGAAGAAGAAGAAGAAGAAGAAGAAGAAGAAGAAGAAGAAGAAGAAGAAGAAAAGAACTTGAGGGTACCATAAAGGCCACTGGATTAGGAGATAAAAGAAAGGTCAGGATCTGAATTCCGGCTTCACCACTTACTTGATGTACTTAATCTTTGGTCATTCAAATGACCACTAAATTTATTTCCTCATGTAAAAATAGACTCGAATCCAGGACTTCAATCCCCAGAAATCCTTGCTCCATTTCCCCAGAGTGCTTTGTAATCTCACTGGGTTCTCACCTGGGCCGAGAGCAAAATCATTATTTAAAGGGTCTCTGCGCATGGCAGGGGCTCTTCTCTTCCTGGCTCCACTGACAAACAGACGTGTCTCATGATGTGAGTGAAATTTGGGTGGGCCTCATGGCCCACCTAGCATGTGCTTCTCTTGCTTGTATTTTCTTTAACCCTTGACCTTTAATAAACCTCATAATATAATACTCCTTGCAGAGAGAAACTAATTTCTACCTGCCTCAGTCTCCCCTAAATTTTAATCTTCACACTCATCTGTAAAATGAGTATAATGATTTCAATGCTATTCACTTCATAGTGTTATTGGAAAGACCAAAGGTCCAGCCCATCCATTAGCTGACTGGGTGACCTTGAACAAGTCATTTCTCTCTGTATCCCACTTTCCTTACCTGGACAATGAGGGGGTTAGCATAAATGCACTCTAAGGTCACTTCCAGAACTGTGGCACCTTTCTCCCTAGCCTTAGAATTGACGAATCCTTCCAGGCCCTTCCTTAAATTCCATCACTTGGAAAGGGGCTGTGGGTCCAGTCTCTAGCAGAGGTCTCTAGACCCCAGTCGTCTAAGTCCTTGTGGCTTCTTACACTGACCCCTTATCCCCATTGGCAGATGTGACTCTTGTTAAGTCATTTTTCAGTCATGTCTGACTCTTTACAAACCTATTTGGAGTTTTCTTGGCAGGAATACTGAACTGGTTTCTTTTCCATTTCCAGCTCATTTTACAGATGGAGAAACTGAGGCAAATAGGGTGAAGTAACTTGCCCAGGGTCACATAGCTAGTGAGTCTCTGAGGTCAGATTTGAACCCAGGACCTCCCATCTCTAGGTCTGGCTCTCCATCCACAGAGCTTCCCAGCTTCCTCTTTAATAAATGTTCATTGATTGACTGACAGAAAGGACTCCAAAAACCAGAACCTAAACCATGAGACTTGGAAGGAACCTTAGAACACAGATGCTAAAACTAGACCTTCAAGATCATGAGAACTACAAAAGGCCCTTGGATCCCTGGAGAGATCTGTGCCAGTTTTTTTCAGCAGGAGAGAAAAAAACTTGCCCCAATTTGGCCCAGAAGGACAAGGGGCAGATGATACTGGGTTTATCCTGGACCACATGAGCGATGGGGCCCCTGCTTCTCTGTGGCTTGGGGTTCTGATTCCTCAACATACTTAAGTCCCTTTTTGCAACCCGCCCACCCTCCCTCCCTCTCATCAGCAAAGGCCTGGAGAAGGGATTTGTCATTAAAGGAGGGAGTTGCCTGGGAATCATTCTTCCCCCAGATAGCAGGGATAACAAAGGGAAGGCAATAACCAGGAGGGTTGCTAAGCAACTGTCTGTCAGGAGGATGCCAAAGTGAATGAGCCAGGGAAAGGGAGAAGGGCTGCCTCCCTGCTTTTCAGTCTTTGCTGGGGAGCAGCTATTTCTGGAGCTGTTGATGGGGCAGGAGAGCTTCAAGCAGGGGCCCAGGCAATGATCTGGACCCCAAGGGCCAAAGGCTGATCCTAGCACTGACTCTGAGGGGTCCAAAAGGTCTTTCTCCTCCCATCAGGAGAGGGAGGAACATCTGGCTGCTCCTCCAGGGTTCTCCTGGACCCAGGCTGGAGAGAGGCTTATCTAAGCTAGGCACCTGCTACAGTTCCCCTTTCTGCTTTTCCCATCAGTGATTGTGAGGGAGAGGGAGGGCAGCAAAAAATTATAGGTGTGTCACACTGAGCTGAAATAGGGACCACTCGAGCATTCAGAAGTCTAGAAGCAGGACAGTGTATAGATCGGCAGGCCAGGAGTTGAGAGGTCCTGGGTTCAAATCTGGCCTCAGACACTTCCCCACTGTGTGACCTTGGGCAAGTGTCTTCACCCCCATTGCCTAGCTCTTGCTGCTCTTCTGTCTTAGAACTGAGACTAAAACAGAAGGTAAGGATTAAAAAAAAAGTCTAGGAATACCTGAGTTCTGAGATTGGCCACTGCCCTGGCCTTCTCCTGTTCAGTGTATACCCTCTCAGAGGAAACTGGGTGTATATACTCTCAAAGGAAACTGGGCTGGATTTTTTAATGTGTGCTCTAGACAGTGTAGGTGTCCGGTTGGACCTTGGATGACTCTGGAGGCCAGGAAGGAGAATGAGAACAAATTCCTGCCCATCATTTAACCAGCAACTTAGATGGTTAGAAGCTTCTGGGAAGCTTCCTCGGATGTCTAAAAATCCTTTGGATGTCCCCAAAGCTCCCCCAGATCTCCCCAGGCCCTTTACTTTGCATCTCATCACTGATCATGCAATGATAGCTAACAGGGTACGCTGCTCTCCCTATTACACCAGAAGAACAGGGACTGAATTGTATCAAAGCATTGTATCTCCTCCAATGGCCAACATGGTCATGTTCAGTCATCTTTCAATCACACCCGATTCTTCATGGCCCCATTTGGAATTTTCTTGGCAAAGATACTGGACAGGCTTGCCATTTCCTACTCCAATCCATTTTACAGATAAGGAAACTGAGGTAAACAGGGTAAAGTGACTTGTTCTGAGTGACTTGTCCAGGGTTCTACAGCTAAGCTACAAGAGTAGTTTGCCATTTCCTTCTCCAACTCATTTTACAGATGAGAAAACAGGTAGAGTAAAATGACTTGTCCAGATCACACAGCTAAGATACTAGAGTGGATAGCTATTTCCTTCTCCAGTTCATTTTACAGATGAGGACACTGAGGTCAACAGGATTAAGTGACTTACCCAGGGTCACACAGCTAAGCTACTAGTGTGGATGGCTATTTCCTTCTCCAGTTCATTTTACAGATGAGGACACTGAGGTCAACAGGATTAAATGACTTACCCAGGGTCACACAGCTAAGCTACTAGTGTGGTTGGCCATTTCCTTCTCCAGTTCATTTTAGATGAGGACACTGAGGTCAACAAGATTAAGTGACTTTCCCAGGATCACCGAGCTAGGAAGTGTTTAAGACTGAATTTGAACTCAGGTCTTCATGATTTTAGGTTCTGTGCCCTATCTACTATTCCACCTAGCTGCCTGTCTAGTAGAGTAGGTCTTTCATAAAGGTTAATAGGTTGAATCTACCTTTTTTGTATCCCCAGAACTTAGTGTAGTGCCTGACACAGAGTAGACACTTAAATGCTTGTTGATTGATTGAAGCAAGATTAAGTAAGTCGAAGTACCTTTTTGCCCTGTCTGAGTTCCTCCTCCCTGCCTTCCTGTGCCTCCTCCCCTACCTAAGTGGTTCAGACGGCACCTAAAGGGCTGCTGCCTATTAGATATTGGGGGGAAATAAGCCAGGGTGCTTTCTCTGATGTAGACTTGAAAAGAGTCACATTGAAATGATGGGAAATTGCTATATTCTTTTCAGTTTCTGTTCCCCACCTCCTTAGCCTGCCCACACACACAGACAGGCTGTTATCACCCAGGAGGGAGGCAGGGAGGGATCAGACAGTGCAGGGCACCTCATGGAGCAAAGCTTGTAAACTGAGGAAGTCAATGACATGGATTCAGAGTCTGGGGGCAAACCAGAAGGCTTCCCAAGGGCCAACCCTCTCAGGGTCCCTCTGCTCAGGTTAGGAGGGCCACATAGACTTCCAAACCCTTCTGTGGATAGGAGAGAGATCTGGAAGTTTCCTCTATCTGGCATATACATTTGTATATTTCTAAACCCTCACCTTCCATCTTAGAATCAATATCGTGTATTGGTTCCAAGGTGGAAGAGGGGTAAGGACTGGGCAATGGGGGTTAAGTGACTTGTCCAGGGTCACCTAGCTAGGAAGTATCTGAGGCCAGATTTGAACCCAGGACCTCCCATCTCCAGGCCTGGCTTCCACTGAACCACCTAACTGTCCCTTAATAAATATTTATTGAATGAGTAACTATAAAATGGGGTTTGAGAGCCAGGGTTAGGGATGGGAGGTCTTGGGTTCAAATCCAGCCCCCATTTGGTAAATATGACTGGTAAAATAGTGGCTTGTGAAGGTGGATAACTAGAATAGAATGAATGACTAACCCCTCTGTTGATCTGAGTCTGAGTGGGACTCAAGGTGACCAAGACCTGCGTGGCAGACCCTGGGCTTCCCAGGAATACCAGTATCCATTAACAACTGGGCTGCTCATAGTTGGACCAAAGAGGAGCAGCAACACCCTTCCCTAGGGAGCCACCCTCATTGTTTAATGAAGCCGACGGAGCCGTGGAGGGTGACGGGACCTGGGAGCGCCAGGGCTTTATTGAGGAGTTTCTGCTGCAAGGGGGAGAGGAGAGTCCGGCAGGCTGGAGAACCCCTAGAGCTTTCTCTTCTTGGTGGGTCGGCTGCCTGGGGAGGGTGGGGGACGGGGGCCCTTAAGTCTCCTTCAGCTGCTGAGGAAGCAGCCACGCTTATGCCACTTGCGGTCCCGGATACGCCGGACAGACTGGATCCGGGGCTGATTGGCATCCCACTCGTTCCAGTGGCAGTACTCTCCCCGCTCAAAGACGTATTGGCGCCCTCGGTAGCCTGGAAATTCATAGCCTACCCACCTGGTGGGGTTGGGAGAGACAGAAATGGGCATTAATCCTATGAAGAGGGGGCCAGGATGAGCCCAAGAGGTGAGCTAGAAGGGGGAAATGCCTGACACACCCAGGGCTGGAGCTATGTGATGCAACAGATTGTGCCTGGAGTCAGGAAAACCTGAATTCAAATCCAGTCTCAGACACTTAGGAGTTGTGTGCCCTGGGGCAATTCCCCAGTGTCTGCCTCAGTTTCCCCAAATGTAAAATGGAGATAATAACCTAAGCCAATAGGGGGAAGCGACACGGCCAGGGTCCCCCAGCTAGTAAGTGTCTGAGGCCAAATTTGAACTCGGGAAGAGGAGTCTTCCCAGGTCGAGTGCTCTATGCATTGTGCCCCCCAGCCACCAGCAAGGATTTATCCTTTCCATTTCAAGGTGAAGAAGGATCCAAGCTTGGCCAAGGGTGAGAGGAAGTCAAGGGTGTAGGAAGACTTCTTGAGGGTCCAAGTCAGGGCTGGAGAGGAAAGGAGGGAGGAAAGGAGGTCCTGTCCTTACGTTCCATTGATAACTCTGATGCTGGCCACCCGGTCCTGGAAGCCATGGGCCCAGAGACTGGGCACGTCGTCATCCACGATCTCCATCTTGCGGCCGCCATAGCCTGGATTCTCAAACAGGTGGATTTTGTGCTCTGGGCTGTCCTGGAAGGAAGCCTCGGAGTAAATATCACCATTGACTCAGACCCCCTCCCACGCCCCAGCGACCTGCCACCAGGACAAAATGGACCCCCAGAGAGGGGCATTCAAAGGGGGACAATGAGGCGGCAGCAGAAGCTCTGCTTAGAGGCCACTTAACCCAGAAGAGCCATCGCCCAAGGAATCTGAATGTACCATTAGGACTCTGTAGCTCCTCTCCTCTAAAACCTTCAATGATTCCCCAGTGCCAATAGAAAAATGCTTGATCC
This sequence comes from Monodelphis domestica, assembly GCF_027887165.1. Classification (NCBI taxonomy): domain Eukaryota; kingdom Metazoa; phylum Chordata; class Mammalia; order Didelphimorphia; family Didelphidae; genus Monodelphis; species Monodelphis domestica. Next base: position 26,991,305 of record NC_077229.1, read on the forward strand.
TAACTACTGGCCTACTTAATGATGAAAACAATAATAATAACCAATATTGATACAGTGCCTACTACCTGCCAGGCACTAAGCTAAACATGTTACAAGTATCATTTCATCATTTCTCACAACAACCCTGTGTAGGAGTTAATTGAAGGAGTCGGACTAAGTGAGGAGAGCCGTTTAACAGACACCTTGTTTAATTTAAGGAAGAAGTTCAGAGAGAAACGAGGAAAGAGATGGTTCATCTCCTACCCTAGAGATATACCTAAAATTCCCAAAACCAACGAAGTTGCCGAAAACGATCTCTAACTATCTTCTGAGGACAGTTACTTCTGCCTGGCACAGCAGGCCTGCTCTCACCTACTCTATCTATCTATCAATGATTCACTAACTAACTAACTCCTGAAATAATAGCCAGCCACCGCTCACTCACTCACTCCTTCAATCAGTTTTCTACAGCAGCCCAATTGTCAGTAGCCAACTGCCAACAGATCCTTGCCCCGGAGACAGACCTCCAGCTCTCTAGAGACCCCAGAGGCAGAAGACCCTCAGCTGTCAGCAGCTGCTTCCTTTATCTCCTCACTGACCAACTGGCCCCCCTAACTTCCTGTCAGAGGGCAGGTTACTTCCTCTCCTCAGTCCTGGTCTCTCTGGTGACGGAATCTTCAGCTCTGGCTCCCTGACTCCTGTCAGTTCTGATCTACTTAGAAACTCTGCTCTCTAGTCTCTTAAGGAGACAGATGAAGAAAATCCCTTTAACACCTGAGAGGTGGGTGCTATTATAATCCCCATTTTCCAGATGAGGAAACTGAGGCCAACAGGGTGAAGTGACTTGTTCAGGGTCACACAGCTAAGATATTGGAGTGGTTGGCCATTTCCTTATTGAGCTCATTTTACAGGGAAACTGAGGCCAACAGGGTGAAGTGACTTGTTCAGGGTCACACAGCTAAGATATTGGAGTGGTTGGCCATTTCCTTATTAAGCTCATTTTATAGGGAAACTGAGGCCAACAGGGTGAAGTGACTTGTTCAGGGTCACACAGCTAAGATATTGGAGTGGTTGGCCATTTCCTTATTGAGCTCATTTCACAGGGAAACTGAGGCCAACAGGGTGAAGTGACTTGCTCAGGATCACACAGCTAGCAAGCATCTGAGGCCAGATTTGAACTCAGGAAGGTGAAACAAAAATAAATAAATGTTTGTTGAATTGAGCTGAACGGAACCAACTGAAAAATGGAGGAACTCCAAAAATGTCCACCCAGGACTGACAATCTTCCTACACCTATGCCTAGGGTTTCTGAACTTGAGTCAGGAAGACCTGAATTCAAATCCAGTCTTGGACATTTTATTAGCCGAGTGACCCTGGACAAGTCACCTCATCCTCTTTGCCTCCATTTCTTCACCTGTCAAATGAGCCGGAGAAGGCAAAGGCCAGCCAGTCCAGTACCTCTGCCAAGGAAACTCCCAAACGACACGTCAGAACCAACAAAGGATTTCTCAGCCCTTAATCGAGGCCGTCTAAGTGGCCTGGAGCGTGGGACTGCCCGGCAGCGTTCCATCCCAGCCCGACCCACAAGCTTCCCCGTCCCCCTTCCCAGAATCTCTGAGTGGGGAGGCCCTGCCCCATGGGGAGGGAGGAGCCGTACTCACGATGTGCAGGGGCCTAAGGGAGAGGAGACTGTCGCTGTGATGGCTGCTGGACCAGGCGTCCCACCTGGGGTAATCCCCCTTTTCTAGGACAAACTGCTCTCCGCGGAAGGCGCAGCGTTCAAACGCCACCCATCTGAAGGTAAGAGAGCCCAGGCTGGAGAAGGCAGAGCAGGGCCAGGGCCCTCCAGCACAGAGTATCAGGGCTAGAAGGAGCCCCGGGTTCATCCAGCACCATCTCCCCATTTTACAGGTGACAAAACTGAGATCTCAAGGTCGAAGCGTCTGCCCCATCCCATGGCTGGGGCCGAGCAGGCCTGGACCAGCCCCCTCCTTAGACTTCAGGCAGGGGGAGGGGGCGGTTGGTCCCTGCGTCTCCCTCTCAGCAGCCCGGGCTCCTGGCACCCGGTATGGCAGCCAGTCCCCCCCCCCCCCCCCCCGCCTCCTTGTGCCTGCAGCACTTACGGGCCAGATTCCACCTGGATGGAGCCCACCTTCTCCAGCAGACTCTCTGTCAGGTTGGGGCACTCCGTGGACAAGTCACACTTCTTTCCCTGAAAGTTCTCCAGCTCAAAGATGGAGACCTGGAGCGAGAAGGGTGCCGTGAGCACCTGGACAGGCCCCGGCGCTTCGGGGCTCTCCCCCACCCTGACAGGGGCTGCGGTGATGAGGCAGCTCCTGGAGGACAAGGCAGCTGCTCCCCTCTGCTGCCCCGACTGGGCACCTGAGCTTCCTGCTACCCACGTGCCCACTGCCTCGGGCCGCCTCCTGGGCCAGGAACTGGCTGACTTGATGAAAATCAAAGAATCTCAGAGGGGCTTAGAACAGGGACTGTCAGAGCTGGGAGGGGGCTTAGAACAGGGACTGTCAGAGCTGGGAGGAGGCTTAGAACAGGGACTGTCAGAGCCTGGAGGGGGCTTAGAACAGGGACTGTCAGAGCTGGGAGGAGGCTTAGAACAGGGACTGTCAGAGCTGGGAGGAGGCTTAGAACAGGGACTGTCAGAGCTGGGAGGGGGCTTAGAACAGGGACTGTCAGAGCTGGGAGGGGGCTTAGAACAGGGACTGTCAGAGCTGGGAGGGGGCTTAGAACAGGGACTGTCAGAGCTGGGAGGGGGCTTAGAACAGGGACTGTCAGAGCTGGGAGGAGGCTTAGAACAGGGACTGTCAGAGCTGGGAGGGGGCTTAGAACAGGGACTGTCAGAGCTGGGAGGGGACTTAGAACAGGGACTGTCAGAGCTGGGAGGGGGCTTAGAACAGGGACTGTCAGAGCTGGGAGGGGGTTTAGAACAGGGACTGTCAGAGCTGGGAGGAGGCTTAGAACAGGGAAAGTCAGAGCTGGGAGGGGGTTTAGAACAGGGACTGTCAGAGCTGGGAGGGGGCTTAGAATAACTAATGTCAGAGCTGGAAGAGACCTTAGAACAGGGACTGTCAGGGCTGGGAGGGGGTTTAGAACAGGGACTGTCAGAGCTGGGAGGAGGCTTAGAACAGGGACTGTCAGAGCTGGGAGGGGGCTTAGAACAGGGACTGTCAGAGCTGGGAGGGGGCTTAGAACAGGGACTGTCAGAGCTGGGAGGGGGCTTAGAACAGGGACTGTCAGAGCTGGGAGGGGGCTTAGAACAGGGACTGTCAGAGCTGGGAGGAGGCTTAGAACAGGGAATGTCAGAGCTGGGAGGAGGCTTAGAACAGGGAAAGTCAGAGCTGGGAGGGGGTTTAGAACAGGGACTGTCAGAGCTGGGAGGGGGCTTAGAATAACTAATGTCAGAGCTGGAAGAGACCTTAGAACAGGGACTGTCAGGGCTGGGAGGGGGCTTAGAACAGGGACTGTCAGAGCTGGGAGGGGGCTTAGAATAACTAATGTCAGAGCTGGAAGAGACCTTAGAACAGGGAATGTCAGAGCTGAGAGGGGGCTAAAACAGGGGGTGTCAGGGCTGAGAGGGGGCTAGAACAGGGAATGTCAGAGTTGGAGGGGGCTAGAACAGGGGATGTCAGGGCTGAGAGGGGGCTAGAACAGGGCTATAAATCTATGCCCCAGAGGATGTATCCCCGCCCCAGAGGTACAGGCACTAAATTCAGCCTTCTGTCCCTTTTCCTTGCCCAGGAGAGAAAGCCTGGAGCCTCGCTGCCAATCTAGGCCCAAGGATGCTCATCCCACCATGAGCCCCTCGCTGTACCTTGAAGCTCCCTCCCAAGCCTCCATGGCTTTTCCCAGCAGCCGCCTGCTCGGGGACGCTCTGCTCCTCCATCATCTTATCGAACAAAAGTCCAGAGGCTAGAAAACAAAAGCTGCAAACTGAGGAGCGTGGCCAGCCCTTCTGAGGTGGGAAGAGCCCCTCTGAATCCCATGGAGGGGGGGGGAGACGCTCAGGCTCCCACTTAGAAAGGGCACCCGTGCCCTCCTCCCTGCGCCCAGTCATGCCCAAAGCTGGTGAGCTTTCAGCGTGGGAGCCCCCCCCCGAGATGCCACGGCCCCACACTCTGACACAGACACACGTGGCCGGCACATCTGGGCACTCACACACACACAACGATAGGAAGCCTCAGGCCTGGGTCCCCCGTGATGGCCAGAACCCGAGCAAACTGGACTTGTTCTGCGGCGGGTGGCGAGAGTCAGTCTCCCCATTCATGGGCCTTTGGGACTGGCCCAGCTCCCAGCTGGCATTCAGGGCCACACAATGGAATGTCCCACTTTCCCAGACTTTCCAAGGGACCAAGTGGGGTCACAACAGCTTCAGCCTTAAATGACCACAGAAACTGGGTCGCCGCCCCTGGGCACCCCTGAAATCAGAAGGGGCGCCCCCAAGGGAGACGGTCCCTCCCGGCCCTTCTCTTAGTGAGCCCCCGCCGCCTCCAGATACAAACCGGAAGGTGGCCACGCTCTGGCCTTCCCAGGTCTCCCTACCCAGCACCAGCCCCCCAATAAGCCTGATGAACTGATCCGGAGACCCACAAGACAAGAGCGAAGCCCCTTCCCGCTCCCCAGCCTTCACCTGGGCCCTGTTACCTCTTGGGGGGAAATGGAGCGGCAGGGATGGGGCTGGCCCTCCCTCGGGCCCTATTTATGGCCGCTTTCTGCCCAGCGCCAGCACATTCCGCCCTGCTGTCACAGCAGCCCTGTCCACCAAATTCCCTCCATTTGACTTCACTTGAATAGAAGGGGCCCAGGTGCCAGCGCCCCCGAGCCCGGGCTCTCCCTGGCTCTCGCCTCTCCCGACGCCTCCATCTCACTCCATCAGCATTATTTCAAGGCAAGAGGGTGGGAGAAGGAAGCCCTGAGGGGGGGTAACAGCACCCCCTGCCACCACAAAGAGAGAAGCTCCCCACGCTCCTGCTGGTCAGGGAGGGGGGAGGCGAGGGGGAGACCCGGTTCTTTTTATGGGTCCCCCAGGGAACCCCTTCATTTTACAGATAGAGAAACTGAGGCCTAGAGTGGCAAAGTGAAAGGTCAAACACCCTGGATTCAAACCCAGATCTTCTGATTTCCTATCTAGTGGGATCTCCGCTGTTCCACACTGTTTCTTCCATTTGGTGTGAGGGGATGACCAACCTTAATCCCTACCTCATGGAGGACTTCAGCCTTAGAGTCAGGAAGAGATGAGTTCGAATCCTAGCCGTAGGCACTTCCCCACATTGCCTTTTGGTTTGGGATATGGGACTTGTTTTCTCATAGAGACATCTGTAGGAAATGTGTTATAGAGCAAGCCTCAAAGGACGCCCAGATTTAGAGGAAGGGACTTTGGAAGGCTTTAAATTCAATTCCTTCATGATACACATCAGGAAACTGAGGCACAGAGAGATTGAGTGACTCACCTAGGGGCACACAGCAAACAACTATCCGAAGCAGGATTCACACCCAGATCTTTTGGATCGAGGTCCTATGCCTTCGCTAACTCTACCCTCTGTGGGTTGTGTGATGAAAGCTTATTTGGAACATGGAACTCATTTTCCCAACTTTCCACCTGGTGGCTGAGCCACAAAAGCTACACACGGGTTCTCTGGGTGCTGAAGCAGGGTGCCAAGAGTGCCCGAGAACCCATCCGGTGGGGACACCAGAAAACGCCGTCCCCTAGGTGCTCTCTGGTGGTGAATCATGGGATGCCAAGGTCTCAGAAGAACTATGGCGGGTGACCAGGACGGGCAGGGGAAGCGACTAGAAAGCAAGGAAGGAAACATGCATTTATTAATCACCTACTGTGTTCTTACTAAGATGATCTCATTTAACCCTCACACTAACCGTGGGAGGTCGGTACTATTAGCATCCCCATTGTATAGATGAGGAAACTGAGGCTAAGAGGGGTGAGACTAAGGGACCTTCTTAGAGTCACAAAGTAATCTATGTCTGAGGCAACATTTGACGGGAGGTCTCCCAGCTTCCGAGTCCAACCCTCCATTCACTGAGCTGCCTACACCACCCAGAACAAAGAAATATTATTGATACTGTCCAAAGTAACAGCAAAAAGGGCATCTCTGGCACAACTCAGAGAGATAACTTAAATAGAATATACCAGGGGGAAACAGATCAAAAGGGAACCCAAGGCTGGGGACGGGGGGGGGGGGGGGGTCGGAGGTTGAGGGCAAGGCTAGAGATGGGAGGTCCTGGGTTCAAATGTAGCCTTAGGCATGTCCTAGTTGTGTGACCCTGGGCAAGTCACTTAACCCCCATTGCCTAGCTCTTCCCTACGGTTTTAGAACCAATACACAGTATCTTGGAGCTGATACTTAGTATTCTGCCTTAGAACCAATACTTAGTATCGATTCAAAGGCAGCAGGGAAGGGTTTAAAAAAGGGGGGCACACCCAGGCCTAGATGGGAAGCAAAATGGGGGCTTCCATAGCATCTCCTCTCTGTGATGGAGATCAAATGAGATAATAACTATGAGCAGTTAGTCCAGTGCCTGGCACATAGTAAGCACTACATAAAGGTTCATTATTATTAAATTATTAAAATGAAGTGCTTTATAAATGCTAATTATTATTAAATTATTTAAAAACACTATACTGTATTTTTAAAATAAAGCACTATATAGAGGTTCATTATTATTATTAAATTATTAAAATTAAGCACCATATTATTATATTATTAAAATTAAGTGCTTCATAAATGTTAATTATTATTAAAATATTAAAATAATGTATTATATTATTAAAATAAAGCACTATATAGGTGTTCATTATTATTATTAAATTATTAAAATTAAGTGTTATATAAATGCTAATTATTATTAAATTATTTAAAAACACTATACTGTATTTTTAAAATAAAGCACTATATAGAGGTTCATTATTATTATTAAATTATTAAAATTAAGCACCATATTATTATATTATTAAAATTAAGTGCTTCATAAATGTTAATTATTATTAAAATATTAAAATAATGTATTATATTATTAAAATAAAGCACTATATAGGTGTTCATTATTATTATTAAATTATTAAAATTAAGTGTTATATAAATGCTAATTATTATTAAATTATTTAAAAACACTATACTGTATTATTAAAATAAAGCACTATATAGATGTTCATTGTTATTAAATTATTAAAATTAAGCACCATATTATATTAAAATTAAGTGCTTCATAAATGTTAATTATTAAAATAATGTATTATATTAAATTATTAAAATAAAGCACTATATAGGTATTCATTATTATTAAATTATTAAAATTAAGCACTGTATTATATTATTAAAATTAAGTGTTTCATGAATGTTAATTATTATTAAATTATTAAAATAATGTATTATATTATATTATTAAAATAAAGCACTATATTATATTATTAAAATCAAGTGCCATATAAATGCTAATTATTATTAAATTATTTAAAAAACACTATACTGTATTTTTAAAATAAAGCACTATATAGATGTTCATTATTATAAAATTATTAAAACAAAGCACAATATTATCATATTATCAAAATAAAGTGCTATATGCATGCTAATTATTATTAGATTATTAAAATAAAGCACACTGTTATTGTATTATTAAAATGAATGTTCATTATTATTATCCTAATACATTAAGGTTTGCAAAGTTCTTTACAAATATTGCCTCATTTTCTCCTCCCAACAATCCTGGCAGGTAAATGGGAAGTTGGTTATTATTTCCATTTTACAGATGAGAAAACTGAAGGTGAGAAAGGGTAAGCGATTTGCCCAGGTTTCCTTTAGCTGATGAGAATCAGATAGATTCTCTAGCCAGGTCTAGGCGCCTCCAATTCAAACCTTTTATCTACTGCGCCACCTAGTGGCCATAGTATGGTTTACACACCCTGTCTCCTCGAGTTCAGAAAACATTGGGAGAAGCCACTGGACGCTGTGTCCTGGCGAGGCCAGAGGAGCCCAGTTTCTCAAAGAATCAGGCAGCTAGGAAGGTGATGCAGCCAGAACTCGGATCTGGGTAGATGACTGAAGACCTGCTCTTTCCTGCCTGGGAGAACTCAGTCCATAAGAGGGGGAAAAGGCAAGAAATAACAAAATATTCCAAAAAATATAGCAAGAATAAGAAAAACTTTGGATTTCTGGAAGAGCCAGGACTTGGGTAGAGGCCGAACTCAGGTAGCTGCAGGGAGGGATCTGGGAATCGAGTGATAAATCAGAGACAGGGAAAGCCAAAAGGAGCTTTGAGGATTTGAGGTCCCCAAATTCAGCAATGCAGCACTGTCACATCCTCTGCACGTTTATCCCTGTTTCCCACACATTTTCCAATTTAATGTTGATTAATTGATTCAATTCATTAATTTTCAATCCATTCAATGTCTGGGCTTTTACAATTAACTAGGATAGAAGCTGTTCCCTACCTGTACACTATGGTCCTTGGATTAAAAAATAAAATAAAACAAAAGGATCCAGGCCTCCAAGAAGAAATTGCTCTGGGTCTAGGAGAGAAAGGGCCCCTCTGTCTCTCTTCCCTTCCAATTGGGTATATTACAGGAAAGACTGGCCCCGAGCCCCATGATGAGAACCCAAAGAGAAGACTGAGCATCTAGAGATAGCAGTGACCATGCTAGTCTTGGAATTTGGAAAGATGGGAAGACTGAGGGCTTTCAGAACACAGAATGTCAGAGCTGGAGGGGAGCTTAGAAGAGGGGGTGTCAGGGTTTAAAGAGATCTTGGGACAGAGAATGTCAGAACTAGAGTGCCTTGTTGAATACCTAGTCCAAAACCTTCATTTTACAGTAGAGGAAATCAAAGTCCACAGAGGTCCCAAATGACTTGACCACAGTCATAGATCCAGTTAATGGCAAGCCTTGGAGCACAACTGATGATTGCTGGTTCCATCCATTCCAGAAGAATGATGTATTGGGAGTGAGGAATGCTTCATTCATTCATTTTGTATTTATGTATTTATTTATTTTTAACAATCATTTAAAAAAATTTTAGTTGTAAATTCTCTCCCTCCCTCAATCCTTCTCCAGACATTGAGAAGACAAGTATTTTTATCCCAATTACACATGTGAAGTCATGCAAAATATATTTTCATATTAGCCATGTTGCAAAAAAAGCAAGAAAAATAAAATGAAAACCTGCTTCAATCTACACTCAAAGTTCATTGGTTCTCTCTCTCTCTCTCTCTCTCTCTCTCTCTCTCTCTCTCTCTCTCTCTCTCTCTCTCTCTCTCTCTCTCTTTCTTTCCCTCCCTCCCTCTCTCTCTCCCTCCCTGCCTCTCCCTCCCTCTCTCTCTCCCTTTACCTCTCCTCTCTCTCTCTTTCCATCTCTCCCTCTCTTTTTTCCTCTCTCCCTCTTTTTTTCTCTCTCCCTCTTTCCCTCCCTCCCTCTCTCCCTCCTCCCCTCTCTGCCTCTCTCTCCCCCCTCTGTCTCTCCCTCCCTCCTTCCCTCCCTCCCTCTCTCTCCCTCTCTGTCTCTTTTCCTCCCTCCCTCTCTCCCTCCTCCCCTCTCTGCCTCTCCCCCCCCCCCCGTCTCTTTCCCCCTCCCTTTCTTTCTCTCTCTCTCCCTCTCTGTCTCTTTCCCTTCCTTCCTCTCCCTCCCTCTCTCTCTCCCTCTCTGTCTCTTTCCCTTCGTTCCTCTCCCTCTCTTTCTCTCTCTCTCTTTACCTCTCCTCTCTCTCCCCCTCCCTTTTTTCCTCTCTCCCTCTCTTTCCCCCTCTCCCATTCTTTTTCTCTCTCCCTCTTTCTCTCTTCCCCTCCCTCCCTCTCCCTCCCTCTTCCCCTCCCTCTCTCCCATCTCCCCTCTCTGCCTCTCTCTCCCTTCTGTCTCTTTCCCTCCCTCCCTCTCTCTCCCTCTCTTTCCTCCTCTCCCACTTTTTCTCTCTCCCTCTCCCTCCCCCTCCTTCCCTCCTCCCCTCTCTGCCTCCCCCACTCTCTCCCTCCTTCCTCCTCCTCTCTCTATTCTCTCTCTCTCTCTTTCTCTCTCTCTCTCTCTCTCTCTCTCTCTCTCTCTCTCTCTCTCTCTCTCTCTCTCTCTCAGTGAATAGCATTCTTTGTCATAGATAGGCCTTCAGAATTGTTTTTTTTTTATTAAATTGTCTTTTTTTAAATTATATTTGAGTTTTTTTAACCCTTACCTTCTTAGAATCCTCTCTCTCTCTCTCTCTCTCTCTCTCTCTCTCTGTGTGTGTGTGTGTGTGTGTGTGTGTCTGTCTGTCTCTGTCTGTCTCTGTCTCTGTCTCTCCCTCTCTCTGTCTCTGTCTGTCTCTGTCTCTCTCCCTCCCTCTCTCTCCTTCCCTTCCTCCCTCTCTCTCTCTCTCTCTCTCCCTCTCTCTCTCCATCTCTCTCTCTCTCTCGGTGAATAGCATTCTTTGTCATAGATAGGCCTTCAGAATTGTTTTGAATCATTGTACTTCTGAGAAGAGCCAAGCCATCTGCAGTTGACCATTGTACAAGATTGCTGTCACTGTGTTCACTGTTCTCCTGGTTCCAATCACTTCAGTTCCTTGAATTCTTCCCAGTTTTTTCTGAAATTGTCCTGCTCATCATTTCTTACAGCACAATTGTATTCCGTCACAGTCACATGCCAGAATTTGTTCAGCCAATCCCCAATGGATTGGTAACGCATCAATTTCTAATTCTTTGCCACCACAAAAAGAGCTACACCAAACATTTTGGTACACATCTGGGTGCCTTTGCCTTTTCCTTGTATTTCTTTGGGATACAGATCCAGTAGAAGCATTGCTAGATCAAAGAGTACACACAGTTTGAAAGTCCTTGGGGCATAGTTCCAAATTGCTCTCCAGAATGTTAACCAGTATGAATTAAAAAAACCCTCCCCCCTTTTATGAGGATTAGATTTTAATGTGAGCAGTAATGTTGAACCAATCATAATCATAATTCTAAGACAGTTAAATAATGTTAGCACACGTGATGATTTTAGTAGGTCTTTTGTGATTGTTTTAGTATAATTATTAGGGTTGAATTAAATAAGATGAGTGAATTAATGGGGGCAGCTGGGTGGCTCGGTGGACTGAGAGTCAGGCCTAGAGACAAGAGGTCCTGGGTTCAAATGTGACCTCAGACACTTCCTAGCTGTGTGACCGTGGGCAAGTCACTTGACTTGCCTAGCCACATGATGGGCAACCTTTTGAGTGTGGTGTGTCAAAATTCACCAAAAAAAAAAAAAGAGTAACTCAGGTGGCATGTCACTTTGAGAAAAAAAACCATAATTTCACAATATTTATAGTTTAAATAACAAAAACATATAATTGTAATATATAACTGTATTTAATAAACCAAAAATTAATTCTTTAACTTACCCGCTTAGTGACTTCTTTGTTCATCTGTCAATTAGTTTATTTTGTTGTTCTTGATATTATTTAACTTGTGTGGGGTGCCATGAACTAAGTAAGGAGGAGGAGGAATTCTTTAACTACCTTACCTATTAGTGACTTTTTTGTTACTGAATTTCATTGGCTAAATCTTTAATTGAAGGTTAGTATTTTGTACATTTTAAGCCCAAGCAAGCGCTACTAACTTCATTTGTCAATCTGTTTCTTTTGTTGGTTTTGATATTATTTAACACTGAGAATAAGGTCTCACAAAAATGTGCAGAGGGAAAAATTGTGAGTAAAGTCATTGCTATACTTTTCAGGGTGTTAGGTGTCTGGCAATCAGTTCCAGGCACTCCAAATTTCCTGTTTGTAGTGGCACTCCTCTTGATTCTCCAAGAGGCACCATTCCAGATTCTCAAGCTTTGACCTCATGTCAACAAACACCTGAGCCTAGATTCTGTCTTGAAATTCTTCAAGTTGCATCTCCAAATCATCAATTTGCATCCATCGGAAACCATTTAATTTCAAACTACTGTAGACTACTACATCAGGGTACTTAATTATTTTTATGGTCTGTTCTAGGCTTCTGAATTAATTAAATCTATCACTGAACTGGTCACGTAATGAGTCTAAAACATGCTAGTACTTTATATGCAAGGGTTCCTTTTCATTTTGTACAGCTGCACTGCCCTTCTCAAAATACTTTGTTACTCAAGGGAAATACTTACAAGTTTTAGTTTCTACATCTCGCTTGAAATTTTTAAGTATTCTTTCAAAAGCTTTTATGTATCCAAACATAGTCATATCAATATTTTTGCCAAAACCTTGTAACTTTAAGTTCAGTTCATTAATATGAACAGAGATCTAAAAAAACATCAGGGTGTTGACCCACTTATCATCATTGAGCCAAAGAGTTTCCCAGATCCTTATCCTCAAGAAATCCCTTAATTTCTTCAAAGCACTCCACAAAGCGCTCAAGAACTTTGCCTTGGCTCAGCCATCTTACATTATTGTACATCAGCAGTCCACTATAGGTGGAATCAACCTCCAGTAGAAGTGCAGAAAATTCTCGCTTGTGAAGGGGATGAGCAGCTATTAAATTAATTATTTTTATTACAACTGACATTAAGTTGTTTTGATATTATTTAACACTGAGAATAAGGTCTCACAAAAATGTGCAGAGGGAAAAATTGTGAGTAAAGCCATTGCTTTATGCATTGAATCCTGCATTGGCACATAAAGCCTCCTGATGGATAATACAACAAAAAAGGCACAATCGGATGTCCAATAGGTTCCGTAAACAATTTGACAAATCTGACTTTTTTCCCCACCATTGTTTGGTGTCCTATCTATCGCCACTGACACAACTTTGGAGATATCAGTGCTTAGGTCACGGAATATTTGTGTAACAGCCTTACATGTCCTCTTTCCCATTACAAAGCAGTTTCTTGGTTACTCTTTTCTGGTTTCTCACATCCTCAATCCTGCCACACAACTGGAAAATTATGATTTCTAAAATGCAATTCCGACCATGTAATTCCTCCAGAGTCTTTGGTGGTTTTATACTGTTAATTGGTTATTAAACAAATTCCTCAGCTTGTCCTTTAAATTCAATCATAATCCCACAATTCCCCCCTTTGTACTCTGTCCCAGCCTTCTTGTTGCTACCTATAGTTGACATTCCCTACGTAGTCACAAGCTTTTGCATAAACTATCCACTCTACCTGGCGATCAGGCCAACCTGATCCAGCCAACTTTCTTCTGGAGACTGTTTGGAGGCCATAGTTTAGGGAAGCAGCGGTCATGGGTTTGGGGGATACAGCATAGCCAGGTAGGGCGTGAGATAGCTTGGAAGAAAAAGAAGAAAGGTTTGGGAAGACCTCTTAGTTGTGGGATAGACATAGTTATTACAGACTAGGGACCTCCGTGGCCCTCCTCCCTCACCCAATCCTTGTTATTTAGCATCATTAAACCTTTTTGCGATAAACATACATCGGTCAGATTGCGTTTGTAAGATCTGCAGGATTGAGGTAGCCATCTTGCCCTTAACTCGGACAGAGACAACAAACTTCTGCTTCTGCTCACCTTTTTGAGTGGCTAAACCTGGGTCTTGGGTCTTTCAATGGCGGGCGTGCTTCCACTTGGGGAGTGGGATTCCTCTCTGTGGCAGTCTAGGAAGTCCTCATGCCTCCATGGCATTGGTGGAAGGAAGTGGACTCCAAGAAAGGGTTAAGGTAGCAGGGCAACGGGCCGGCAGTGGCAGAAGGGAGACTCTCTAGCAATTGAACTCTTAGTCAAACTTTCCCTCATATTCTGTGATCTCTGGTTCACGTTTCTTAGTCCTTGAGAATCACTATTCGCTGAGTTTGAATAAGACCAAGTGGGGGCACCTCCTTGGCAAGGCCCATTGGCAGGGGCACAGTAAGCCAACATGCTCAGCTCTGTAACTGCTCAGGACCCAAGCACATGGCTGATATTAACTGAAAGAGGGAGAAAGGTGTGTCCTATTGGACTGAGGATTCTTCTGAAGGTTAGTTGGGAGCGTGAAGCAGGAAGGGACCCCAAAGCCAATCCAATCTAGCTGACTCTTCACAGCAGTGAGAGAGGAGGGGCTCTTCTGAAATGCTGAGATGAAGCCTGGACCAGGAGACAAGGAGACCTGGGTTGAGTTCATCACCTTCTAAATGAGTGACTTTGGGGGACTTGTGTAAGGTCTCTCAATGATAGGTTTTGTAGGGGGCAACTGGGTTGCTCAGTGGATGGAGAGCCAGACCTAGAGATGGAAAGTTCTGGATTAAAATTTGACCTGACACATCCCAGCTGGGTGACCCTGGACAAGTCACTTGGCCCTCATTGCCTAGCCATTACCACTCTTCCACCTTGGAATACACAGTAGTGATTCCAAGATGGAAGGTGAGGGTTTAAAAAAATGATCTTCTTTATAATGTGGGAATAATAACCCTTATCTCATATTATACGAGAAAAGTGCTTGGAAAACCTTACTTGCTACACAATGGCTCATCTTTCTAGGAGACAGGGACTGGACCAGAGATTTCATGAGCAGGGGGAACTCCCAACCAAGGAAACTCCCTCTCCCGGTGCAGGCTGGCTCCCTTTAGGGCAAAAACCCTTCAACTGGGGTTCAGGAAACAGTTTTGAAAATTGATTTCAGTAGAACTTGTTTCCTAGAATTGCTACGTAGTTTATTTTAGGAGGTGAGAAGGCAACCACCACTGGCTTAAACAAGCCAGCCAAAGGGGTCTTCTAGGTTAAGAACCTGTCTTGAGCCTTTGAGTTGGCCAAGAGTTGTGTCGGACTCTTTGTGACCTCGTTTGGGGTTTTCGTGGCAGATATTGGAGTGGTTTACTACTTCTCTCTTCAGATCATTTGACAGATGAGGAAACTGAGCCAAACAGGGTTAAGTTACTTGTTCAGGGTCACACAGCTAGTTAGGGTCTGAGGTCACATTTGAACTTGGGAAGGAGAGCCTTTCTGACTATAGCCCCAGCACTCTATCCACTGAGCTACCTAGTTGCCCCTTGCCTAGAGAAGTGGTGTCGAAAAAAGGTTAAGAATCTCTGTCTTGAACATGTAATACCCAGTGGAATTGCGTGTTGGCTACAGGAAGGATGAGGGGAAGGAAGGGAGAGATAGAATATGATTCTTGTAATCAAGGAATAATGTTCTAAATTGACTAAAAAAATAAAATCTCTATCTTAAGTCTTTGAGTTACCTAAAACAGTAGTATCAAATTCAAATGGAATGAGCAGCTCCCCAGAGGTCCTGGGTTCAAATCTGACCTCAGAAACTTCCCAGCTGTGTGACCCTGGGCAAGTCACTTAATCCCCATTGCCTAGCTCTTACCACTCTTCTGCCTCAGAACCACTACATAGTATTTTTTTTAAACCCTCACCTTCCATCTTAGAAGCAACACTGTGTATTGGTTCTAAGGTAGAAGAGCAGTAAGGGCTAGGTATTGGGGATGAAATGACTTGCCCAGGGTCATGCAGCTGGGAAGTGTCTGAGGCCAGATTGAACCCAGGACCCAGGCCTGGCTCTCTAGCCACTCTGCTACTTACCACTGCTATTTACATTTAAAAAGAAATTTAACCCTCGCCTTCTTTCATAGAATCAACACTGTGTATTGGTTTCAAGACAGAAGAGCGGGCAATGGGAGCCACAGTATTAGTTCTAAGATAGATAGAAGGTAAGAGTTGTTGTTTTTTTTAAATCAAATGGAAATAGAGCCACTTAGAAAACCACATACTAACATTATCTATATTTTATTATGAAAACTACTTTCCAATTATATTTTAATCTGGGCTGTACATTTGAAACCTCTCCTTACATTTATATCATTGTTTTAAAAATCTAACCAGATCTGCGATTTCATTGATTTGTGAGCCCCCAGAAATCTCCCCTATGAATGCAGATGAATGAACATCTTCCCCTTCTCCAACTCCCACAATTTAGTCTTAGGGTATTGCGGGGCGGAGGGGGGGGGGCAATGAAGGAAATGAAGTGAGTTGCCTAGGGTCACTCCGCTACTATGGTTGGAGGTAGGATTTGAACCTTGGACTTGAGGGTGGGCAGCTGGGATTCCTAAGTACGTCTCTGACTGAGGTCCAGATCTCTTTCTCTCTTCAGATGCTGTTGGGCAAACACGAGCCCTTGTCAGCTTGCTGGGCAGGGGTATGGGGAGAAGGGTGGGCTGTTGTGGAGCCCCCCCCTTCCCTTGTGAGTCGACTGCTTAAAAACCACATCCAAGCTTCATGAAATACAACTGGCTTCAAAGCTTTATTTTCTATGTTCAGAGTTCAAATGCAACATTTTTTACACATGCAAAGACCCACAGGATGAGGCCATCATTTCTCTTGGTCATCTCTTTATTGCAGTCCTGGATCACATTTTCAAAGCAGCTTTTTTTTCTACGAATAGGAAACTCTTCAGTGGTAAAATATAAAAGGTCTTCTTTACATCCAATTCTTTGGGGCAAAGGAACTCCTGGGAACAACTTGCTGGCATCCCAAAGCTAAGATACTCTCTTCTGATTGGACATTAAAAATATAGGCCTTTGTGTACGGATGTGTTCTCTATCACCTGACCGGGGGTCCTTTCGAGGAAGACTAAAGTGCCCAGAATCTGGCTTAGATTTGTTCAGAGCTCACAGAGCTAGCCTGCTTACCCATAAGGCAACAATACAAAGTGAGGGTGCTGGGAGCATAGATTTTTTTTTTCTAGCAGAACTCAATTTCTGTCTGCCATCACTGCCTAAATCTGAGGAATGATCACAGCAGAAATGTTAGAAAATATTTTATATATATAATATATATTTTTAAAAACCCGACAAAGCATTCTTGGGAGTCATATTCATACGAGGACGCAACACCAAGGAGGGTGGCATTACTTAGGAAACCAATGTGGTACAAAATATTTTCTATAACACAATATATTAATTTGGGGGGGGGCTCCGTATTTACAGGGACTATAAGGCTATCTGGAATGAGATTATTAAAAACAACAGATGCTCTGTACAGTCACTCTATGTAATATGCTGGCAGGGAGAGCCCAGTCTGCTCAAAAGAGGGGTCGCTGCTCTCTCCCTCCTTCCTCCCCACCAAGAAACCCGGTTAATTCTCATTCCCAGGAATTTGGAGTGGCCACTCCGGACATGAGCTCCCCAGTGCTTCGGGGAGTGGGGAAGAGAAGGGAGATAGGGAGAACGTCTCCGTGGATCCGGGCTTTGGAGTGGCCACTCCGGACATGAGCTCCCCAGTGCTTCGGGGAGTGGGGAAGAGAAGGGAGATAGGGAGAACGTCTCCGTGGATCCGGGCTTTGGAGTGGCCACTCCGGACATGAGCTCCCCAGTGCTTCAGGGAGTGGGGAAGAGAAGGGAGATGGGGAGAACGTCTCCGTGGATCCGGGCTTTGGAGTGGCCACTCTGGACATGAGCTCCCCAGTGCTTCGGGGAGTGGGGAAGAGAAGGGAGATAGGGAGAACGTCTCCGTGGATCCGGGCTTTGGAGTGGCCACTCTGGACATGAGCTCCCCAGTGCTTCAGGGAGTGGGGAAGAGAAGGGAGATGGGGAGAACGTCTCCGTGGATCCGGGCTTTGGAGTGGCCACTCCGGACATGAGCTCCCCAGTGCTTTGGGGAGTGGGGAAGAGAAGGGAGATGGGGAGAACGTCTCCGTGGATCCGGGCTTTTCTGGCTTTTCAGAGTTAACATCCGAGAAGTCTCCTCCAGTACCTTTCCCGAGGTTAGCGCTGGGCTTTATTCCCACCCGCCTTCATCTCTTGCTCCACAGGACACCATCAGAGCCAGGCTTGGAAATCAAAGTCAAAAATAACCGGCCAGGTCAGGCCCAACATGGACTTCTTCACAGCCTCTTCTGTTTGGATGGAGCAGCTACTCCCATAGGAACAGGAATGACTCGGCAACGACTGGGAAGATTCTGGGTCTGCCTGCGCTGGGCACAGGTGCTGCTCTGACTTGGGCATCGCCTTCTTGGCACATTTGTCATCCCACGATAGCCCCCGACTCCCAGCCATTCAAAGATGGCGGCCCACCAATGGGTCCCTTCCTGGCTTCCTGCTGAGAATACTGGAAAGCTACACTCAACTCCCTCCCCTCGTCAACCACTCATTTCTAGCCCCTCTGCAATACTGTTGTCCTGACATGATACAGCCACCCACCATGGGGATTTTAAGCTGTGGACTCTAAAGAAAAAGGCACACCGAGATGCTTTTAGGTGACGTCTCTTCTTCGGCCCATCTAAATGTGGCCAGTTTTTAAAGGTGATCTCCCAAAGAGTGCAGATGGAATTAATCCATCTTGCTCCTTCCTGATCCCCCAAATCACACACTGAAGACAACAACGGAGTTAAGAGTCCAGCGGCAGAACCAATGGGCTCGTCTGCTCTTGGGCTGGGCCACTGGGAGCATTTGGGAAGGAGAAGGATTATTCTATTTATAGCTTTTCTTTCACCGGGGACTCATTTCCCAATTTGGTCCAAGAGGCTGCGGAGTCCTTGGTGCAGACATTTAGGTCAGAATTTAGTCATGTTTCCCCTCTTCTCCCTGGGCCCCAGAGGGGGAGTTTCTGGGGTTATCTATTGCACAATTAAAGGATCTGCATATTTGTAATTATGTACTGGTCCTGGAGCCCCAGAGAGACTCTGCTAAAAGATTAAAACCATAAATTGATAAAGCAGTCAGCAGCAACAGTTTGAAGGGCTGACGTCTCTTCTGGATAATTTATTTCTACGGCTTCTTGGAATCGCTTGCTCAAATGGTTGTTTAGGGACATCAGGCCCCTGGCTTGGCCTCTTTTCTCTCTCTGTCTCTCTGCCTGATGACATTTATGGAGGCCACTTAAGAGACAAGCAGAACTGCTACCAAAAAAGAGATCCCGTTGGTCCCTGCGGCTTCGAAATTATTCCAAGTTGATGGCTGTTCCACCAGGCAACTAATAAACCTAAGCTCTTGGGCTCAAAATAAACTAAATCAGATTTCTGTTTGGGGAGAATTCCTCAGGAAAATGGAGAGCCCCAACTGGAAGTTGTGATCCATGTTATTGCAAGGTTGGAGATTTCCACTGGGGTTTCCCAAGTCAGAATTCCAGAGTTTAGGTGGTAGAGGATGGTAAAGGACAATGATCTCTGCTCAGTAGGACCGGGAGCCTCCAGCAGCTGGCTGCTGCCAAAAGGTGGAAGAGAAAAGAGGGAAGAGAAAGCTTGTAAGCGAAAATAATTTTACATTCTGAATATGGCTTATGGGCTCCTGGAAGAATTACCAAATAGGGAAGTGTTGGTCAAGTGGAAAATAGTTAAATTGCCTTGCAAATGACCAAGAGCTATTAAGGCAACGGAGCTCCAAATCTACATGAAAGGGGGCTCATGCTGGACACTGGTGGGGGTTCTTGGGTAGTCAGAGAGAGAGTTTCAGTCTAGCCCTGAAGCCCAAGTTAAGCAAAAGTTGGGTATGTCCTAGCAAAAGCAGAAATGGATCAGTCACCGGGGAGTTCTTGATGGATTTCTAAATATCACCATTGCTGTATCAGCAAAGAACAAAAATTAAGAGAAAGCAAAAGGGCACGTCTCCAGCGTGAGCCATTTTCGCAGCACTAGGGAAGGCTGAAAACAGAACGTTGTCGATACCCAGGACTTCAAGGTAAAGTCCCCAAGGACAGTTCGGTTACTGTGACTTTAGATGGTGGAGCCCAAGAAGAAAATGGAGGGTTTCTTGTTTTGTTTTGTTTTTTCTTGGCCATGAATCTCACTCTGAAGGCCAGTGAGGTCTGGAGTGAAGGACACACTCATGCTTTAACATTTCTCACTCTCAATTAAAATACTGTCCAGTGGGTGGCCAAACTGGCCAAACACAGAGGGTCACATCTCAATGAGGGTTCTGTACAGCCAAATGGCCCTTGATCTCATCCCAGCCTGGAAGGAAGATAATTCTCTGAGGAGCTACGTGGGAGCCATTTAATGGGATTGTTGACTGTGGAAAAGCCCTCCTATAGTAATGATTTCCACAGTGATGCATGAGAAAAGATACAAATTGGGCCTTAAAATGATCACCTGGCTGGAGCAGGGAATGCGGGCAGGGGGTGAGACTCCTCACTAAGCAGCCCCCCTTCTCTGCATCCAGACTATTTCTGTATTATAGGGTCCTCAGAGCCAGGATCCTCCATGGAGGTCAACTCCAACATGAGGTCCCTTGAGGGGCGATCCCCATTAAATATACACCAGCTGGCCACTGGAGCAGTTGGTTGTTGGGTAAACACCAAGCTAAGTGCTATACGGGGTGAGAAAAGAACTTTGGCCCCCATAAAGCCAATGGCTAATGAATGGTCCAGAAATAAATGAATCTAAAGACGAGTCAACAGTGCCACTTAACGGGTCCAGCAGAGGATTTAAAGGGAATGATCTCATCCCACATTCTTGGCCTTGACTGGAAGTCTAGAGTGTCGATGTTGGAGGCTCTTCCACTGGAAAGGAGGGATGGAAGGCGGGGGAAGGTTTCACCAGGAATTCCTTGCTGAGAGTTCAATGACCATGAATGAACTTGAGGGGATGGGATAAATTCAGACTTCCTGGCACCTTCTGTCTTCCTACCCTGAGACAAGGCGGAGACACGTATGCTCAAGTTATCCATGTGGCGGTCTGGAGTCTCCTTCCACTCTCAAGATGGGGCCAGAGAAGACCTCACACTCCTCGAGGGCTTCTCAGAAGACCTCGGCCCCACGATGCTCTGAGACTGTGCCAGTTGCCAGCCTTTGCTTCTCCATGGTTTCCTTCAAATGGGGTTGGCACGAAGTTTGTGGCCACTCATGGCCCACAAAATGGCTGTGGGTATAGGCAGTCCCCGATGGTTAGCTGGGATCTTGGGCATCAGGAGAGGGGGATGCCAGGAGAAAACTGAGCTACCCAAAAGGCAGAGGTGTTGGGGGGAAAGCCAGGATCCCTAGAGATTGTGGAAGAAGGCAGTTCGTGGGCACTTTGCTTTAGAAAGGGAGTAGACAAAGAAAACCCATATCCTCTAGACCAGTCTCTCCATCCCTGTCTTGGCTCTGGTCCGGGGAGAGGTTGGGAATTTCAGGAAGCTCGTTCTACTTACATTTGGATCTTTGAAAAGAGCACTTTTTTTTTCTTTAAACAGAGTAGAACAAAAAAAAGAGTGGGGGCAGGATAGAGAGGAAGCCCAAAGTATAACTAACATGGAGTCTCTAGACATGTTGACTATGGAAATGGCTCCAGGGAGAAGGGGGGAACCCAGCCAGCCAACGTTCTCCCCTCTTGCTAAATGGACACCCATGTGGCTTAGTCTGCAGTTCCTCTGGAGAAGGCTAGAGACCCCAGGGAGATCGGTTAAGCCACCAAAATCGGAGCCAGGAGGGAAGGAAGCAAAAGGTATTTACAAAGACAATGACCAAAAGAATCGGGTGGGAAGAACCTGAGGTGTTGGAAGACATGAGACCGAGCCCTACACCACGCATGCCTTCCCTTCTTTTCACAAAGAAAGCCCATCTATCTACACATCAGGCGGGAAAGAGAATCAGTGGGATTATTGCTTTGTCCCCCTCCCTCACCTCTGAAGACCAGAAAATGGCCATCCAACAATGCGGTTGGCCAAGCTCTGCTGCCACGGACGCTCCCCACGCAGCAAGGCTGGCCCTCCGCTCATTGGTGCATTTTACAATCAGGCCTGCAAATCTCTGAGGGTAAGAAACCAGTGGGAGTATTGATCAAAAAACACTATATTACAGAATCAGCGTGTGCCCTTGGCGCCACGGGCATGGCAGGAAGCCCACTGGTCCTTCCGTGCCCCGTGGAAACTCAAATCTTTCCAACAGGGAGAAATGGGCACAGTCCCAATTCAGATAGGTCCAGAGGCCACGGAGACAAGGCCAGCCTCCCTCCTCACCCCAGCCCGGTCAGATGCTCAAGGAAGGTGATGGTCTCTGCGGCCGCTGAAGGTATCTGAAGTGGGGGGAAATGAGGGGTTTCACTTAAAACAACAACAACAAGGGAATACAGAGAACTCTCCGCAGCCCTGGGGAGCCTTCAGAAGGGCCAGCTCTGGCTTCAACCTCCTCCACAGCGACTCTCCTTCCCTTTAGGAACCAACAAGAGCGTCTCCCCATCTTGGACTCGAAATACTAAGCAGCTTTCGTGGCCTTTCAGGCACCTAACCGCAGAGGCAGGAAGCAAACGAGAGCAGCAGGACTTTTGTCTTCAGGATTGGACAATTAAGGCTTCTGTTAATGAGACTTCAGCATTCTTATACCTAGGAGGGAAGCAATCCAGTTAGCCAGGGGGCAGATACTCGCTGTGGGCCACGGATGAAGGCAGGGCCTTCAACTGGCTTCCTCTCTACGCAAAATAAACTCAGGCAATTGTCTACCTTATGGAAGTAATAGAATCACGTATCATACATGCAGAGAGAGAGACAGAGAGAGAGAGAGAGAGAGAGAGAGAGAGAGAGAGACAGAGAGAGAGAGACAGAGAGAGACAGAGAGAGACAGAGAGAGAGAGACAGAGAAATAGGGAGAGATGGATGGATAGACAGAGATGGAGAGATAGACAGACAGATAGATAGATGGATGGATAGATAGATAAATAGACAGAGAGATCGATCAAGAGGTAAATAGAAAGATAGGTAGATAGAGAGAGATAGACAGATGGATAGATGGATACATAGATAGATAGAAAAGATAGATAGATAGACAGACAGACAGACAGACAGACAGATAGATAGATAGATGGATTAATAGATTGATCAAGAGGTAAATCGATAGATAGACAGAAAGACTGATAGATATAGATGGATGGATGGATAGTGTGACAGATAAGAGTGGTTGGCTTAAACTGTGACCGTGAAAATATGGTTTCAAGACAGTGTTTTGATTTTATATTAAAAATAAAAGTGGTTGCCATGGGAAAAATTCCCAAATATTAAATATCCAAGTCAGCTGGGGTTTTATGGAGTTTTAATTAATACAAATAAAGGAATTAAGAAAGAGAGAGAGAGAGAGAGAGAGAGAGAGAGAGAGAGAGAGAGAGAAATATAGTATGAATGGCCTAGGCCAAAGCCTTAAGAGAGACCAGTCTTTAATCCACTCACCACAAGATCTTTTCCAAGCAAAACTCTAGTGTTCAGAGAGACCCCCCAGCTTAGCTTCTGAGCTGAACTAAATTCAGCCACCGAGAGAGAGAGACCCAGCAGCCTCCTCTGACTCTTGACCTCCAATTCAGCTTTGGCAAGCTGACTCCTTTAGAGGCCTTTCTGACCTCCTTTTAAAGAGAATTTTCTCCTATGTCACCTCCTCTAAGTTCTCATATCTACAAATCATGATAGATGTTTTTCCAAAGGACAGACCATTCTGAATTCACAACTTCTTTAGTTCTCAACTTCTCTGGGTAGACTAAAACTTCTGAGTAAATTCACACCTCTTTGCCCTTTGCAAGTTTGCAAGTTGCCTGACCTTTTAGTGATTAATTTGACCTTCACAGGTAATTAGCACCCTTTTGTATTAGATCTAAAAATAGACTTAGCTTAAGGGCTTTTGCCTCCCTATAAGTATGGGCTAAATACTTTTTCATTGTTCAGTAAGGAGTTTACAACTTTATCTTCCCCTAAAGTATGCTTAAGTATGGGTGGAGTAATGTTAGAGTTCTCACATTTCTGATCAAGTGCCTTCATTGTTTAAAATGGGTTTGGTCCTAACCAATGTTCTAAGGTAGAGTCTGAGAACTTTTAAGATTCACAATAGAAGGGGGCAGCTGAGTAGCACAGTGGATTGAGAGTCAGGCCTAGAGACCGGAGGTCCTAGGTTCAAATCTGGCCTCAGACACTTCCCAGCTGTGTGACCCTGGGACTCTTCTGAGTATTGGAGCCAAAAAAAAAGATTCACGATAGATAAAATGGATAGATAGATAGATGGGTGGATGGAGAAATAGATAGACAGACAGATAGATGGATGAATAGACAGACATATTTCTCCATAAGTATGGAGAAATAGATAGACGGATAGATAGACAGATCATAGATAGACAGATCGATCAAGAGGTAAATAGAAAGACTGATAGATATAGATGGATAGATAAATAGATGGATCAAGAGATAGATAGACAGATAGATAAGTAGATGGGTGGATGGAGAAATAGATAGATAGATAGACAAACAGACAGATGGATAGATAGCATGATACTGGCACAGAATAATTAAAAGATGCTTGCTAACTTACTATTTGGAAACTGAGCCAAAGAAGGAACTGGTTTGCCCAGCAAAATCACCCAGGAAGTCAGTGGAAGGCATCTCCTAGCACTTCCCTTCAGAGCCCAGCCCCAAAACGCTGCCTCAGGATAATGGGCAGCAACCACCCATTCCATTTCTAGAATATGGAACATTTCCCAAAGCACCTTCCTCTGAACTATTGTGTAAGGTGAGCAGTACATATATCATCAATTCCATTTTAAAAAAAGGAAACCGAGTCTCCGAGAAGAAACTGCCTCTGGTCACTCAGCTAACAGATGCTGGAGCTGAGATTCAAACTCAGTACTCTTTAAAGCCCAATCCAGAAGGGGCAGCTAGATGGTTCAGTGGATAAAATGCCAGGTCTGGAGTCGGGAGGTTCTGGGTTCCCAGCTGTTCTCAGCCACTCCTGGGTAGGTCACCTAACCTAGCTCTTGCCCTTCTGTCTTCAAGCTGTTACTCAGACAGAAAGGAAGGGTTTAAAAAAAGTAAAAATTAAAAAGAGAAAAGCCCAGTCCAGCGTTTTTCTTCTGTTGGTTCCTGTTCCCGTAGGAACTATCCCCCATTCCTTTGAGTTTTCCCCCATCAAGGCCTTTCTCCCAACATTTCATCCCACGAGTCTCTGCAGGATGGCAGTGCCAGCCTCAGAGAAGCAGCATTTCCCTGCCCTTGGGGCTGCCATATACCTTTTCAAGCTTGATTTTCATACTGGCTCAGCCTCTTCTTGGATTTCAAATCTTTCAGCCACTGTGGAGACATTTCTTCTGACCTAGGAGCAGAGTACAATGGAGAACCATCATTTCAGGGAGCCGAGGCTAGAAGGGACTCTTGGAGATCCACCTCCTCACTTCATAGATGAGGAAACTGAGGTCCCAAGACTGACAATGACTTGCCCAAGGGTTGTGACAGTCAAGTGTGTTTCACATTCGTTTTGTTTGAAAACACATAGAGGGGGCAGCTAGGTGGCACAGCAGATAGAACATCAGACCTGGAGTCAAGAAGACCTGGATTCAAATCTGGCCTCAGACACTTCCCAGCTGTGTGACCCTGGGCAAGTCACTTAACCCCCATTGCCTAGCCCTTACTGCTCTTCTGCCTTGGAAATAATACACAGCATTGATTCTAGGATGGAAGCTGAGGGTTTAAAAAATAATGTAAGTAAACTTCCCAAACCAGAGAAAACCTCTCAGCCAAAATGGTATCTGTTTGCCAGGTGAAAAGGCTGGGATTGAAATCCTAGGAGTTCCCTCTGGGTTTCCATCCAGAATCCTGGGATTGGTTTAGAAAGGATGCTGATGGTAGCTCAGTGGTGAGCCAGGCCCAGAGATGGGAGGCCCTGGGTTCAAATCTAGCCTCAGACAATTCCTAGCTACATGATCCTGGGTAAGTCACTTAACCCCCATTGCCTAGCCCTTAGCACTATTCTGTCCTGGAAGCAATGCTTGGTATCAATTTTTTTTTAATGTTTTACATGTTTTCTCTCTTCAGCTACATTAAAATTCAGATCTTCTTCCTCTCTTTCCTCTTCCCCTCCCAGAGGCTGTGAACAGTCTGGCATAGCTTCTACCCATTCTAAGATAGAAGAGAAGAGTTTGCTTGTTTTCCAAAAGAACAAAAGAAGGGACGCCTGCTCACCTCTCCTCCTTCTCCATGCTCGTGGGTAACACGCGGCTGCCCAGGACTCCAGGCTGGAAAGGAGATTTGGGAGACTTTGACAGCTGGGCGGAAGCCTGGCCGTCCCCGGGGCTGTCCACCTCATTCCGTTTCCGAAGCTGAGCCTGGAGGGAAAAAATAAAACACTGGAGCGGCCCCGTCGCTGCCCCAACCACTAAAGCAGGCCCAGACAGTTAGCATTACAAGAGAGACAAGCAGGCTCTAGTGGCAGGGAATGAGATGTGTGGCAGGTGCTGATGATCCTGGGCAAGACATTTCTCCTTGTTTGCCTCAGAGTCCTCATCTGTAAAATGGGTACAGTACTGTGGTGAGGACAAAATGAGGCCTTTGTAAAGTGTTTTACAAACCTTAAGTGTAAAAATGCTAACTATTACATGAACAGCTATTGATTAGAATCCACAAAGGTCCTGGGATACCCTCAGCATAAGGAACTCCTGAGTTGGGAATGTCTTCCTCCAGTGTACATCACCGCCTATCCCTGACTTAAGAAGCAAAGTCTAGCCCGGGGTCCCCAGCTGCGGCCCCCCGAGGCCCCCACCGCACTTCCGGAAGGGGCACCTCTTTCATTGGTGGTCAGTGAGAGGAGCGCTGGATGTGGCGGCACGCACGTACAGCACTACTTCCGGTGATGTAATCCTGTAGTGCCTTGTTCTGAGAGTAACTGAACAAGAACGAGGCGTCCCGCAAAGGATTATGTGGCTGCACAATGGAAGACATCAGCATGGTGAGCAGCGATCTGGGGGAGGGGATTCTGCACTGTGTATATTGCTGCCCAGTGAGGGTTAGGTTTTCACAGTCCGGCCCTCCAATGGTCTGAGGGACAGTGAACTGGCCCCCTGTGTAAAAAGTTTGGGGACGAGTGTCCCAAGTCCCACAGAGGAGACAGGGTCACAAGATCTTAGATCTAGAGCTGAGAGGGGCATGAGAGCACACGGCCAGATTAAAATATAATTGAGACTGTGTGACCCTGGGCAAGTCACTTAACCCTGTTGGCTTCAGTTTCCTCATTTGTCAAATGAGCTAGAGAAAGAAATGGCAAACCACTCCAGTATCTTAGCTGTGTGACCCTGGGCAAGTCACTTAACTCCCATTGCCTAGCCCTTACCACTCTTCTGCCTTGGAACCAATACACAGTATTGATTCCAAGATGGAAGGTAAGGGTCAAAAAATTACATATATATATATATATATATATATATATATAAAATAATTGAGAAGGGGGTCCCTAGGTGATTTAGTGCTTAGAGATGGGAGATCCTAGGTTCAAATCTGGCCTCAGATACTACCTAGCTGTGTGACCCTGGGCAAGTCACTTAATCCCCATTGCCTAGCCCTTACCCCCCCTTCTGCCTTGGAACCAATATATAATATTGATTCTATATTTTCAAATATAATACATATTTTATACAATATATTTTAAAAATAAAAATATTGAAATGTATTTCATATATCTTTATATTTAATATATTAAAATATATAAATATGTTTATATTTGAATATATTTTATATATATAATTGAGAAATATTTGACAAAATAAATAAAAATACAATTGAACATAGATAATGTCAGTATGTGGTTTTTTAAGTCAATATGTGGCCCATAGGGATCTTTATGTACAGTTTGTTGTTCTTGTTGAGCTATTTCCTATTCTTTATGACCCCATTTGGGATTTTCTTGGCAAAGATACTGGAGTGGTTTGCCATTTCCTTCTCCAGCTCATTTGACAGATGAGGAAACTGAGGCCAACAGGGTGAAGTGACTTGCCCAGGGTCATACAGCTAAGATACTGGAGTGGTTTGCCATTTCCTTCTCCAGCTCATTTGACAGATGAGGAAACTGAGGCCAACAGGGTGAAGTGACTTGCCCAGGGTCATAGAGCTAAGATACTGGAGTGGCTGGCCATTTCCTTCTCCAGCTCATTTGACAGATGAGGAAACTGAGAACAACAGGGTGAAGTGGCTTGCCCAGGGTCCCACAGTTAAGAGGTATCAGAGCCCAAATTTGAACTCGGGCCTTCCTGACTCCAGGACCAGGGCTCTATCCACTTGTACTACCCTAGCTGGGTGGGAACCTCCATTTCTGTTTGAGTTTGACAGCACTGAGTCTAACCCTGCATTTTACAGATGGAAAATGAGGCCCACAGAGCCCACATTGCCCCAGTGAGTGCCAAGGGTCACACTCGAATGCAAGACTTCCGGACTCCAAGCCCAGAACTACGCGCTAGACCACGGCGCCTCTGTCTGAAGAGGAGGATGGAAAAAAGAAGCGTTTTGGCCAAGACGACTGCCCTCCTCTCTGAGGCCCTGCTCTGGGCGGGGGCCCAGCGGAGAGCGGCAGCCCTAACCCACAAAGGAGAAAGCCAGCCGGCAATACCTTGAGCACGGAAGGATCCACGCCTGGGAAGATGGGCAGCCGCTGGGGCTGGCTAACTGGAGTCCTCTCTGACCTGGGCGGCTTCTCTTCTTCGTCCGACTCCTCCTTCTTGACCAATTTATCTTCTGTTGGCAAAGACAAGGCGAAAGAAATCATGGCAAGGCCCAGAATCAGGCCACAAATCTCTAGCCAGGACAAGAGTCCGGCAGGCTCCCTCGAGAAGGCAATCACTTAGAAGAGGAAAGGAGTCGGAAGCCCTGGGGTGGACCCCCATTCCACCATTGGGTAGCTGTGTGACCCTGGGCAAGTCACTTGACCCCCATGGCCTGGCCCTTACCGCTCTTCTGCCTTGGAACCAATACACAGTACTGACTCCAAGACGGAAGGGAAGGGTTAAAAAACGAGGGGGTTGGCCTTGATGACCCCTCAGATCCCTTCCAGTCTACTCAGAGATCTATGGATGGAAGAGACCCAAGTCTGGTCTAGTCCTGCCCCCTTATTTCACAGACGAGGAAACGGAGCCCCAGAGAATCTGGTGACCGAACATGGGCCACAGGTGACTCTGCAGGAAGCGCTTCCTCGTGCCCCTTCCCTACAAGGTGAGCCCCACTTTCTCCCATCTCTAGCTAATCGGTGAAAGCTGTGGACATGTTGTCTCCTCCCCTCAATAAATCAGAAGCTCCTTGAGGGCAGGCCGATTGCTTTATATTCCTGGAGTCTCCTTAATAAATGATAAAGATAATCATTTAATAAATGCTCGATGACTTGCCTTCCTGGCTTACGAAGGAAGGGGCAGGGGGGGATTTGAACCCAGGACTTCTGACTCCCGTACCATGATGCCTCCTGCCCCATCTCATCGCATATTATATTTGTCTGTGCTGGTGTCTTATCATTCCCTCTCGCTATAGGTCTCTGCTTACAGGAGGTGCATAATAAATTCTGGCCGGTCTTGGATTTGAACCTTTCCCAAGGATGCTTCTGAGGGTTTCCTCCTGTTTTCTCTTGGGCTAACCGAGTCCAGCCTCCCTCAGAACCCTTCCGGCCTTTCTGACCTCCATCCCTCCCACCGTCTCACTAGGGCTGGCGGCTACCTGTGGAATCCTTAAACATCCAAGCACTGTCGGCCTCTTCCATCGATGAGGACTGGTTGTCAGCCTCGCCGACCCGGCTCCTCCGGAGCGAGTGCGAGATCGGGGCCCGCCGCCGATTCCTCCTGCTCAGCTGGGCGCGCGCCTTCAGGGCACTGGAGTCCAAGACCGATGTTTGCTTCGGGAGAAACGGGAGCCACAAATTAGTCCATGCAGCTGACTGAGCTGAGGGATGGGCTTGGGGGCACGTGGACGGCAGAGTCTGGCCCAGGCTGATAACCGCCTCCAGGGTCAAGCACGACACTCCAGCATCTTTTAGAGATAATCCCTGTCACCTGGGGGGGGGGGGGGGGGGGCTTCTCCTCCTCTGACGGAGGACGGGGCTGGCAGACAGAAAAGCATCTCGGCTCTGGGGAGAGGGGCTCTTGGGAGCCTTTGTTCCTGCTGAGGAAACTGAGGCAGGAAACAGCTGAGTGACTTGCTCAGAGTCACACAGCTAATCCGTATCTAAGGCAAAATTTGAACTCAGGTTGTTTTGATGCTAAGTGTTCTGTGGACCACGTATTCCAGTGAGGTGATATCCTCAGTTATGAAATCGGGTCTCAGCCAGATCTCTGATCTCTTCTAACTCTAATTATATATGTGTTAGGCTTTGACCTTCTATGATCTTAGGCTTCCTGCCAGCTGTGCTGGGTCATGTTCTAAGACCCCTCCAGGTCTGCCATAACCTGTTCTAAGACCCCCCCAGGTCTGACATTCCCTGTTCTAAGACCCCCCCAGGTCTGACATTCCCTGTTCTAAGACTCCTCCTGGGTCTGACATTCCTGTTCTAAGACTCCTCCTGGGTCTGACATTCCTGTTCTAAGACTCCTCCTGGGTCTGACATTCCCTGTTCTAAGGCCCCTCTGGATCAACTATGACATCCTCTGTTCTAAGCCCCCTCCTGGGTCTGACATTCCTGTTCTAAGACTCCTCCTGGGTCTGACATTCCCTGTTCTAAGGCCCCTCTGGATCAACTATGACATCCTCTGTTCTAAGCCCCCTCCTGGGTCTGACATTCCTGTTCTAAGACTCCTCCTGGGTCTGACATTCCCTGTTCTAAGGCCCCTCTGGATCAACTATGACATCCTCTGTTCTAAGCCCCCTCCTGGGTCTGACATTCCTTGTTCTAAGTGCCCTCCAGCTCTGACATTCCCTGTTCTAAGACTCCTCCTGGGTCTGACATTCCTGTTCTAAGACTCCTCCTGGGTCTGACATTCTCTGTTCTAAGACTCCTCCTGGGTCTGACATTCCTGTTCTAAGACTCCTCCTGGGTCTGACATTCCCTGTTCTAAGGCCCCTCTGGATCAACTATGACATCCTCTGTTCTAAGCCCCCTCCTGGGTCTGACATTCCTTGTTCTAAGTGCCCTCCAGCTCTGACATTCCCTGTTCTAAGACTCCTCCTGGGTCTGACATTCTCTGTTCTAAGACTCCTCCTGGGTCTGACATTCTCTGTTCTACGTGCCCTCCAGCTCTGACATTCCCTGTTCTAAGACTCCTCCTGGGTCTGACATCCTCTGTTCTAAGCCCCCTCCTGGGTCTGACATTCCTTGTTCTAAGTGCCCTCCAGCTCTGACATTCCCTGTTCTAAGACTCCTCCTGGGTCTGACATCCTCTGTTCTAAGCCCCCTCCTGGGTCTGACATTCCTTGTTCTAAGTGCCCTCCAGCTCTGACATTCCCTGTTCTAAGACTCCTCCTGGGTCTGACATTCTCTGTTCTAAGACTCCTCCTGGGTCTGACATTCTCTGTTCTACGTGCCCTCCAGCTCTGACATTCCCTGTTCTAAGACTCCTCCTGGGTCTGACATCCTCTGTTCTAAGCCCCCTCCTGGGTCTGACATTCCTTGTTCTAAGTGCCCTCCAGCTCTGACATTCCCTGTTCTAAGACTCCTCCTGGGTCTGACATTCCTTGTTCTACGTGCCCTCCAGCTCTGACATTCCCTGTTCTAAGACTCCTCCTGGGTCTGACATTCTCTGTTCTAAGACTCCTCCTGGGTCTGACATTCTCTGTTCTAAGACTCCTCCTGGGTCTGACATTCTCTGTTCTACGTGCCCTCCAGCTCTGACATTCCCTGTTCTAAGACTCCTCCTAGGGCTGACTTTCCTGTTCTAAGCCCCCTTCTGGGTCTGACATTCCTTGTTCTAAGTCGCCTCATGGCATTCTCCCTCTGTTCTAAGCCCCTCTCTGCCCCTTATCTATGGTACTTTCTGAATATTTTAAAGCTATAGAAATGAGATGCTGATGGCTAGAGCTCCATCACCTTTGCGCCCATTTTCACATAAAAAGGGAAAATGAGGACCCACCGGGGAAG
>NC_077229.1:27027914-27047914 GCF_027887165.1 Monodelphis domestica
AAACAGGCAAAAGACAGTCCCTGCTCTTGAGGAGCTTTTAATCTAATGGGACAGACAACATGCAGACAAATCTAAACAAAGCAACTTCTATCCAGGATTACAGGAAATAATAAACAAGAGGGAAGACACTAGAATCAGGAGGGACTGGAGAAACCTTCCAAGGAAGGTGGGATTTTAGGTGGGACTTAAAGGCAGCCAGGGTGGTCAAGAGTCACATCAGAGGAGGGTTAAGGTCAGAGAAAATGCCTGGAGATCAGAGATGGGATTTTTTCACAGGACAGTTAGGAGGCAAATGCCATTTGGATCAAAGAATATGTGTTGGGAAGTGAAGTGTAAAAACATTAGAAATGTAAAAGGAGGATATGATGAAGGGCTCTGAATGTCAACAGATGATTGTATATTTATCTTGAAGGCTATAGAGAGTCATTGGAGTTTATTGAGTGGGGTATGGAAAAGGGAGAGGGGACATGGCAGGAATGTCAGTCCCAGGGACCAGGAAGGTCAGTGGCTGAATGGAGGATGGACTGGAGTAGGGAGAGACTTGAGGCAGGCAAACCCCCAGCAGCTACTGTGATAAGGAAATCACCTTAAAAGACTGATATAGATTTATTTAAGGTCACCAAGGAATTCAGCTATGTAATTCCTAAATGAAACACTCAAGTCAGCTGCCAATTTTTATGGTGTTTTAATTACAAACAGGAGGAAGAAAGTATTAGAAGGAGAGAAAGAGAGAGGGAAAGGGGAGAGAAGGGCTTAAATACCCACTCTGCTTAGGCTGAGCCAAAGCGGGCCCAAGGCCCTGGATAGGCAAAGAAAGAGATCAGTCCCTATCACTCATGTGACCAAAATGGAGAAACAGTCTGTGGTCTCCTCCACTCCAAGCACCAGGTTCCAACAACCTCTCCCTCCTCACAGGAAGTCACGAGAATTCCTGAGCTGTCCTCTACCTCCCCTCCTCTGTCTCACATGTGCCAATGGTGGCTCTAGTTTGACCTAGGATGGCCCAGAGGTCTATCCTTTTTGCACATGTCTGTTGAAGGCCATATTCTCAAATAATTAAATCTTGAGTTTTGCTGCAGCCCTTCCTAATCTTGTTACCCTGAGTAGGGTGGAGATTGTAGTTTCCAAAACCTGATTCTATTATTCCAAGTATCTCTACTGTTATTGATCAGGAAATAGCTAAATCCTATCTTCTAAAGAATGGTGTGAATAGGGTTGAGTAGTTTTGAAATTCACACTACTCAAATAGTCCAGGTGGGAGATGTTGGGGAGAGTTGAATGAGGATGGTGGCAGTGACAAAGGAGAGGAGGAGATATTTTGGAGTGATGCAGCAAAGGTGAAAACAACCAGAGATACCACAAAGGTAAACTGACCAGAGGTGTTGCAAAGGTAAAATCAACCAGAGATGCCAATTAAGGTGAAACTGACCAGAGATGAGGCAAAGGTAAAATTGACTAGAGATGCTGCAAAGGTAAAATCTACCTGAGAGGCTTTAAGGGTAACTAGACCAGAGAAGTTGAAAAAGAGAAAATCAGCACAGATGCAGACAAGTGAAATCACCAGTTATGCCACAAAGGTGAAATTGACCAGAGATGAGGCAAAGGTGAAATCAATCAGAGATGCCACTTAAGGTGAAACTGACTAGAGATGTTGCAGAGGTAAAATTATACCTGAGAGGTTTTAAGGGTAACATAGACCAGAGAAGCTGAAAAAGAGAAATTCAACACAGATGCATAAAGGTGAAATCACTAGCTATGCCACAAAGGTGAAATTGACCAGAGAAGCTGAAAAGGTGAAACTGGGCAGAAATGCTGCAAAGGTGACATCCATAGGCCTTAGCATCAGTTTGGATATGGGGATGCCAGAGAATGAGGGCAACTCCAGGTCAATGGCCAGGAGACTGTTGCACAGGGCAGGGGTTACAGTATTAAATCAAGCCCCAAACCATCACACAATATGTAGTTTGGGATGTGAACCCAGGTGTTCCTGACTTCAAGCCCACTGCCCTATTCCCTACAGGATGCTGCCTCACAGGACTTCTAGTTATGCTGACTTTCTTCCCTGTCCCTGAAAAGGGCCATGAGCACAGGTTGCATCCTCCCACTGTGGGAACTAGGCTTATATCCAAAGAGGAAATAGAATGGGTGGGTAGGAGTTCTAAAGAGAGGGATTCTCACTTGGTATTAAAAAAACAAAGAAAAACTTTCTAATAATCAAGGTTGCTGAAAAGCAAAATGAGTTGATTTTTGAGGGATATCTAGGATGGTGAAAGACCTTGAATTGATGGCAGAGGAAGGCTGCTTAAAGGATTTGGGGATATTTCACCAGGAGGAGAATATCTGAAGAGGAGTTCTCTTGGTCCCTGAGGAAAGAATTGGGAGCAATGGGGGGAATGGGTTAGAAAGGGCCAACTGAGGCTTGATATCAGGAATTGCTTCCTAATAATGAGAACTGCCCTAAAGGGGTTAGGGCCATTTTGGCAATCAAAAACTCTTCCTCCCTGGAAGTCTTTAATCAGGAAACTGGATTGCTTACTTGTTGGGGATGCCAAAGGATTCCTGTTCAAATCTGAGTTCCACCACATGCCCTCTGAGGCTCTTCCCAACCTGATTTCATCAGGTGGCCTTTCAGCCCCTCTGCCCATTTCTTCCCTAAACCCCTTTTCCCTACCCAGGAAGCCCCAGGCAGAAAGGATCCCACGCATCTCTCCTTGCCAAAGGTCCTCCCACCAAGAGTGGAGAGGATTGGGAAGTCTGGCAGAGAGCTGCTACAAACCTGTTTCATGAGCTAACCTGGTGAACTTGGGCTAATGCCCGTTAATAAGGAAATGCCAAGAGCACATTCATCAGATGAATTAGTTCTAATTTGAAGGTTTCGTCGTTTATGGGAGGCATAAATGGTGCAGGAGATCGAGAACTGGCTCCAGAGCCAAGAAGGCTAACGTTTGAGTCTTGCCTCTGACTCACACTGGCTGTGGGACCTGGACAATGTCTCAGGGATCTTCTAGCACCCTAAGAGTGTGCCAGGCCATATTGGTGAAAGGAGGTCCTTCACCCGGGTTTGTATCTCTATACTAGCTGTGTGCTTTCATTAATGCAAGGACCGCCAAGGGGAAGAAACTCCAGAGTCTTAGAGAAGGGGGGGGGCACAAGAAAGTTGAGGGGCTAACTCAGGGTCACAGAGGACTGTTCATCAGAGGCAGGCCTTGCGCCAGGGTCTTCCTGGCTCTGAGCTAATCACTCTTTCTCCATTTGCCAGGATGCCATCACTTATTAAATCAATAATGTTTGTAAATCACTTACTGACTGTGAATCTTAAAATTTCTCAGACTTGTGAATTCTCAGACTCTACCTTAGAACATTTGGTTAAGGCTATTCCCCATTTTAAACAATGAAGGGACTTAGTCAGGAATGTGAGAACTCTAACATTATTCCACCCATACTTAAGCATACTTTAGGGGAAGATAAAGTTGTAAACTCCTTACTGAACAATGAAAAAGTACTTAACCCATACTTATAGGGAGGCAAAAGCCCTTAAGCTAAGTCTATTTTTAGATTTAACACAAAAAGGTGCTAAGTACCTATGAAGATCAAATTAATCACTAAAAGGTCAGGCAACTTGCAAACTTGCAAGGGGCAAAGAGGCGTGAACTTACTCAGAAGTTTTAGTCTACCCAGAGAAGTTGAGAACTAAAGAAGGTATGAATTAAGAATGGTGAGTCCTGTGAAAATGTCTACTGTGATTTGTAGATGTGAGAACTTAGGGAAGGTGACATAGGAGAAAATTCTCTTTAAAAGGAGGTCAGAAAGACCTCTAAAGGAGTCAGCTTGCCAAAACTGAATTGGAGGGCTCGGTGGCTGAACTTAGTTGAGCTGAGGAGCTGAACTGGTGGGTCTTTCTGAACACTAGAATCTTGCTTGGGACAAATCTTGTGGTGAGTGGATTAAAGACTGACTGATCTCTCTCTTAAGGCTTAAGCCTAGGCTGGCCTAGCCCTTTTCTCATCATTTCCTCTTACTCTCTTTTCTCCCTTTCATTAATTCCTTAATTTGTATTAATTAAAATCTCTATAAAACCCAGCTGACTTGGGCATATTTAATATTTGGGAATTTTTCCCATGGTGACCACTATATTTTTTTATTTGAAACCATATTTTCAGGGTCACAGTTTAAGGCAATCACTCTTTTATCTGTAACAGTTTATGCCAACCACTCTTTTAACTGTTACACTGACAAGGAATTGCTAGGTAGCACAGTGGCTAGGGAATCAAGTCTGGAGTCAGGAAAACTCATCTTCTCAAATTCAAATCCAGCCTCAGACACTTACTAGCTGTGTGACCCTCGGCAAGTCCTTCCACACTGTTTACCTCAGTTTCCTCATCTGGTAAATGAGCTGAAGAAGGAAATGGTCAACCACTCCAATCTCTTTGCCAAGAAAATCCCCAAATAGGGTCATGAAGAGTCAGACATGACTAAAATGACTGAGCAACAAGATAAATAAGGATCATAAATCACTGCACTACACAGGGCACAGGAGAAATGCCCAAAAGGGGCCAGACTTGTTCAGCTGAGGCCCAGGAAGCAGCTGTAGAGGATTTAAACTTGATATACAATGAGAACTGCCCATGAGAGCAGGGAGCTCTTTCAGAAGGAACCTTCTTTTCCCAACCTGGAGGTCTTCAGCATAGGCTGAAGCCCCATTTGGCAGGGATGTCATCGAAGGGATTCCCATGCAAGTTTGGTTTTAGACTGGTGGCCTCTAAGGTCCTGGCCAAGACTGAGATTCTGTGACTCTAACCATCTCCGGTCTCCATGTCTTTGCTCGGTTCATCCCCCTAGTCCTATAACACACTCCCTCTTACAATGATGGGAGCTACCTGAGAATGGAGTGAGGCCAAAGAGAAAAGGATCTGGGCAAGTAGACAGACTGAGCACTAAAATAAACAACAGAAGTCCATTAATTGAGGCCTGCTAGGTGGCCCTGGGTATCAAAAACTGGGCCTGGAGTTAGGAAGCCACCCTTCAAATCCTGGAATATTTACTAGCTGTGTGACCCTAGGCAAGTCACTTCACTTCCCCTCTGCTTGCTTCTGCTTCCCCAACTAAAAAATGTGGATAATAATAGCACCTGCCTCCCTGGGAAATACTGTCTCCAAATAAGATCAGATTTGTAAAAGCACTTTGTAAACCTTAAAGCCATAGTTTATTAAAGTTATATTTGTTAAATGTATTATAATATGGTTATATATTAAATAACATATTTATTAAACATTTTATTAGTTATGAATTACTAATAATAACACATTGTTGTTATTAGTCATGAAAAGTTCATAGAATTTTGAGCTCGGTGGTGGTGGTGGTAGTAGTAGTAGTAGTAATAGTAATAGTAGCAGCAGCAGCAGCAGCAGTAGTAACTATTATTATAATGGCTACATAAACTACATAACCTTGGGCAGCTGCTTATTTTCTCTGGGGACTTCAAGTCTCCCCATTCCCCTGGAAAATGAGAGAGGGGGACTTCAGGGGCACCAAGGCTTCCTCCACTCCCCAAAGCATGTTAGTCCATGGATTAAAGGTCCTCTCAGCTCTGACACTCTCAGTTCTAACATGCCCCTCACCATCTCTAGCTTTTACATTGCCTGTTCTAGGCTCCCTCCTAGCTCTGACATTCCTTGTTCTAAGAGTCTTCCCAGCTCTGATACCCCCTGTTCTAGGCTCCCTCCCAGCTCTGACACTCTCTGTTCTAAGAATCCTCCCAGCTCTGACACACCCTGTTCTAAGGCTCCTCCCAACTCGGACACTCCCTGTTCTAAGCCTCCTCCCAGCTCTGACAGTCCCTGTTCTAAGCCTCCTCCCAGCTCTGACAGTCCCTGTTCTAAGCCTCCTCCCAGCTCTGACAGTCCCTGTTCTAAGCCTCCTCCCAACTCGGACACTCCCTGTTCTAAGCCTCCTCCCAGCTCTGACAGTCCCTGTTCTAAGGACTCTCCCAGCTCTGACATTCCCTGTTCTAAACCTCCTCCCAGCTCTGACAGTCCCTGTTCTAAGCCTCCTTCCAGCTCTGACAGTCCCTGTTCTAAGCCCCTTCCCAGCTCTGACATTCCCTGTTCTAAGAATCCTCCCAGCTCTGACACTCCCTGTTCTAGGCTCCCTCCCAGCTCTGACATTCCCTGTTCTAAGAATCCTCCCAGCTCTGACATTCCCTGTTCTAAGAATCCTCCCAGCTCTGACATTCCCTGTTCTAAGAATCCTCCCAGCTCTGACAGTCCCTGTTCTAAGAATCCTCCCAGCTCTGACATTCCCTGTTCTAAGAATCCTCCCAGCTCTGACATTCCCTGTTCTAAGAATCCTCCCAGCTCTGACATTCCCTGTTCTAAGAATCCTCCCAACTCTGACATTCCCTGTTCTAAGAATCCTCCCAACTCTGACACACCCTGTTCTAGGCTCCTGCCCAGTCCTACATCCTATTTTATAAGGTCCTTCCTAGTTCTAGCACTCTCTGTTCCTAAGGTCTTCATTCACATCACTGGCATTTCATGGTCTAAAGTTCCTCCCAGTTTTGATATTTTATGATTTTATTCCTGGAAAATCCAGTGGATCAGGAATACAAGTGGGGCAGTTTATCAACAAGCCTTCCTTGAAAAATAACTGTTCCCCTATTCTGCATACAAAATCCCACTCAGCTCTAGCCTTAGAAATTCAAAATATTTAATTTCACTCTAATTCTTGAACTGAAACAATTCAAGACCAACGTCAGGACAAGTGTTACTCTGAAGTCAGTAGATGGCGCTAGACCACAGCAATACCTAACAAAGAGGCTCTCAACCCTGTCAATTGTAGTCCATGCTCTATCTCGATTAGACACCAGGGGGAGCTGTTTCCAAAGAACACTAACCAGGGTTTGTTGACCAATTTTAAACACCCTAAACCTGCAGCCTCTTCAATCTAACCATGGGGCTCTCTGATTCAAGAAGCAACTTGGCTACCCCTGGCCTAAGAGCTCAAATACACATTTCTTTGTTGGGCCTTTAAAGCTGGCTTTTGATCTTAATCCACATACAACTTTTCTTTTCTTTTCTTTTCTTTTCTTTTCTTTTCTTTTCTTTTCTTTTCTTTTCTTTTCTTTTCTTTTCTTTTCTTTTCTTTTCTTTTCTTTTCTTTTCTTTTCTTTCCTTTTCTTTCCTTTCCTTTCCTTTCCTTTTCTCTTCTCTTCCTTTCCTTTCTTTTCCTGCCCTTTCTTTCCTTCTCCTTCCCTTTCCCCTTCCCTTTCTCGTTCTTTCCTTCCTAAAACCCTAATCTTTTATTTTATTATCACTTCTAAGACAGAAAAAAAAGGCAAAGGCTAAGAAATTGGGATTAAGTGATTTGTCCAGGGTCACATTTAGCTAGGGAGTGTTTGGGACCATATTTGAACCCAGGACCTCCTATCTCCAAGCCTGACACTATCCTCTGAGCCAGCTAGCTGCCCCTATACACACATTCCTTTCTAGTTAAACCAGTCAGCTTATTTGCTCCTTCTACAGACTATCCCATCTCCAGTCTCCATTCCTTTGCTCAGGCCATCCCCTATCCCTGTAACTCACTCCCTTTTCCTCCACATCACAAAATTCCAAGCTTCCTTCAAAGATCAAGCTCCAGGGCTACTTCCTACAAGTCCAACCTATTTCTGCCCAGGTGTCAGTTCATTCCCCCCAAAGTTACTGTGCAGACATTTTGCATTTAATTTTGTACGTCTATACTGTTTCACATCCTGTTTCTACCCCTAGATTATTTCATTTCTGTCTTTGCATTTTTTGTGACCTAGTACTTGGCCAGGAACATATTTGGTGCTTAATAAATGCTCCCTGAATTGGATTAAGAGGAGAATGCTGACAGGAGCTAGCCCAGTGAGTGATGAAGATTGAGTCATGGATGACCTTAAGGAGAAATTATTTAAATTCTTGGTTACATTAAGAGGCTGGGCTAGAAACAGCTAGATGGCTCAGTGGATAGAGAGCCAAGCCTGGAGTCTGATTTGGCCTCAGATACTTCCTAGCTGTGTGACCCTAGGCAAGTCACCTAACCCTGATTACCTTAGTACTTACCATCCTGTCTTAGGAAAGAAAGAGAGAAGGAAAGAATAAAGGTAAGAAAGAGAGGGAGGGAGGAAGGAAGATAAGACACTTCACCTCCCACTCCAGCAATCTGCACTGGTTTTGCCTCTTCGCCTGGAACTCTGTACCTCATCATCTCCCCTTCCTGGCTCCACCATCTCAAGAAGTCTTTCCCCAGTCCTCCTTAATTATAATGTCTTCCCCCTAAGACTCCCTAATTGATCCTCTCTGTATCTTGCTGGTATGGGGCTGCTGTCACATTGTCTCCTCTATTAGACTGTGCTTCTAAAGACCAAGGACTCTTTGTCTTTCTTTGTATCCCCAGCCCTTAGCACAGTGCCTGACTCCCAGTCATCTCCTCCAATCCTTTCATTGCACAGAGGAAGAAACTGCTCCCTGAAAGGTCTGGCCTTTCCAATGTAGTCAGTAACAAACAGAAGCTCATGACAGCTGGCCAAAGGCTCTGGCTGGGGAGATCACGTAAGGGTACAAGGAGTGGCTTTACACAAAATCCACAGAGACCGAGACTCCTCCACGGACACGGATCGTGCCTGGGATCTCTACTGGACGGCCGTGCCCATCACAGATGGTCGGCACTGTCTGCACAGCACCAAGGGGCAAAAGGAAACTTTGGCTTGGTGGAGGAAGTGTGGGCTGAACCTTCAAATCTGAGCTCTTGTAAGAAGCCTTGGATTGAAGCCATATGTGTAACCAAGAGACCTCCAAAGCTCTCCCTGCTCATGCCTCAACAAAACCTCACCCACCCTTGTTACACTTAAGATCTGTATCCCAACACCCTCCGGGGGTTTTCTGCAGATCTACTTCTCATTCTCTGAAGAGGAAGGGGCCGTATTGGCACTCACTGAGTCACGTACTCTCCCCATGGGAGCTCTAGGGGAGGTGATCCTCTCCATTACCCATCCAGGATCAATCAACTCAATTTGGACAATAAATAGGTCAACAGGGATCAGCCAGCTGGGGTCCCAAGTGTCCTATCTGCTTAGGTCTTTAACATCAATAGGTCTCTATGGGCTAATTCTTATTAGTCAACCAAGACCAGGCAGAGCACTCAATATATGAAAAACACTGTCCTAGGCACTCTGGGCATAGAACCAAAAAAATGAAGCTTCCATTCTAACGATGGAGACAAAACAAGCAAATAGATATAAAAAAGCCTAAGGAACAAGACAAACTAATAAAGGAAAGAATGAGGGTGCTTGGCCAAAAGACGGTGGAAATCAAAATGATATTCCTCCTATGTGTGACATCTCTTGCTCTAAGGTCCTTCCTATCTCTGACGTTTTGTTTGTTAGCTTCTCCCTACTCTGACATTTGATATTCTAAGACATCTTCCCTCAGACATCCCCTGTTCTAAGCCCCCTCCCGGCTCTGTTCTAAGGCCATTCCTACCTCCAACATTCTCTGTTCTAAGCCCCCTCCCAGCTCTGATCTTCTCTGTTCTAAGGCTATTCCTAGCTCCAACATTCTCTGATCTAAGCCCCCTCCCAGCTCTGATCTTCTCTGTTCTAAGGCCATTCCTAGCTCCAACATTCTCTGTTCTAAGCCCCCTCCAAGCTCTGATCTTCTCTGTTCTAAGGCCATTCCTAGATCCAACATTCTCTGTTCTAAGCCCCCTCCCAGCTCTGATCTTCTCTGTTCTAAGGCCATTCCTAGCTCCAACATTCTCTGTTCTAAGCCCCCTCCCAGCTCTGATCTTCTCTGTTCTAAGGCCATTCCTAGCTCCAACATTCTCTGTTCTAAGCCCCCTCCCAGCTCTGATCTTCTCTGTTCTAAGGCTATTCCTAGCTCCAACATTCTCTGATCTAAGCCCCCTCCCAGCTCTGATCTTCTCTGTTCTAAGGCCATTCCTAGCTCCAACATTCTCTGTTCTAAGCCCCCTCCAAGCTCTGATCTTCTCTGTTCTAAGCCCCCTTCTGGCTGCCTCTTCTGTGAGTCTGACTCCACCTCTGACCCTTCCTGTGCTCCTTGTAATACCAGTGGCAGCTGTCCAGCACAAGCCCCGAGGCTGGGAGCCATGTCCATCCCGGGGTGCCTCCATGTGTCAGTGAGCACACAACAGATAATGAGGCCTCCCCCTGCCTGACAGTCAAGCTGCAGCTCCAGGATTTCACAGCCAGGCTGAGAGTTTCCTAAAAGATCCGCTTTTCATGCAGGATCTCGGAAGCCCCGGAGCCTGGCCCCCTGGGCCCTGGGCTTTCCTGCTGCTCCTCACGGGGCCGGGCCCCCCAGGGGCTGCCTCCCACTCCTGCTTGCTATTTTAGGAAGTGTTTCCCCCCGTGGCTAGAGCAGGCCTGCAGCCCTCCTTGGTGGCGGTGAGTATGATAGACAGTTGTGACAGCTCACTCGAGAGGAACACGGCTCAGTGCTCATTCCTGTCTGTCGTTACAGGAAAAAAATCCAGTTGCTAAGAGGGAGCTACGAGTCACAGGTGCAATGACTGGTTATTTCCAGGCCAGTTGGGTTCAGTGTATAAAGAAGAGGACTCTGCTTAGCGGGAGACCCTCTGATCAAGGAGGCATTCACAGCCTCCGCACAGTGCCTGGCACATAGTACGGCTTAATACGTGTTTGTTGGGGGAACAACTGGATGACTCAGTGGATTGAGAGCCAGGCCTAGAGACGGGAGGTCCTGGGTTCAAATCTGGCCTCAGATACTTCCTAGCTGTGTGACCCTGGGCAAGTCACTTAACCCCATTGCCTAGCCCTGATCGCTTCTCTCCTTTAGACTCACTACACAGTATTAATTCTAAGACAGAAAGTGAGGGATTGAAAAAATAAAAAAAACAAGTGTTTGTTGACTGATTAATTCACAGGCCCCACTATTTTTGTACCTGCCATCTTTCCCGTGAGAATATAAACTCCCTGAGGGCAGGGACGACTTCAATTCTGTCTTTAGATCCCTAAAGCCTTGCACAGCTGTTAGTTCTTTAGTCGCTTTTCAGTCATATCCACCTCTATGACCCCATTTGAGGTTTACATGCCAAAGATCCTGGAGTGATTTGCCATTTTCTTCTCCAGCTCATTTGACAGATGAGGAAACTGAGGCCAACAGGGTGAGTCACACAGATAAGAAGTGTCTGAGGATCAATCTGCCTTGCTTCAGGCACAGCATTTGCAACCTAACTGCCTGAGGCTGGATTTGAACCCAGATCTTCCCAATCTGGGGAGCCCAGAGTTTGAGAGGCCTGACTCTGACCCAGACAAGTTACTCTCCAGTGTGGGCCTAGGGCTGAACACCGTCTGTCCAAAAAGGGAACTTGGCCACATCTTACCTCTCCCCACTCTGCCGGGGATCGTTCCAAGTGCCATACTGGCTGTCGTTCTCCTGCACTAGGGTGTCTGTATCCTTGGCCTCTGGAGGCTGCCTTGCAAAACACTGTTTGAGTTGATCCTACAGAGACAAAAAGGCGACAAATGGCATCAGGGAGAGAAGCGAACCCAAGACCCCCACCCTGAGCTGTGCAGCCCAGGCCCATCAGCTCATCACTCTCAAGGGCCAAATGCAAGGAGATGATGTTCTCTCCTTAGGGAGGAAGGACAAGTCCAGACCTCGGTTTCCTCATCTGTAAAGTAAGGAGGCAGAATCAGATAACCTCGGAGGCTCATCACGGCTCTAAAGCAATGCCCCTGCCATCTTATGACTTGATGAGCTCTGGGGTTCAGTCATCTTCAATCATATCTGACTGTTCTTGACCTCATTTGGGGTTTTCTTGGCAAAGATACTGGAGTGGTCAACCATTTCCTTTTCCAATTCACTTTACAGATGAGGAA
The DNA here is from genome assembly GCF_027887165.1 of Monodelphis domestica. Classification (NCBI taxonomy): domain Eukaryota; kingdom Metazoa; phylum Chordata; class Mammalia; order Didelphimorphia; family Didelphidae; genus Monodelphis; species Monodelphis domestica. The sequence continues at coordinate 27,039,796 of NC_077229.1, forward strand.
ACTAAAGCAAACAGGGTGAAGTGACTTACCTAGAATCATATAGCTAGGACGTGTCTGAAGCTAGATTTGAACTCAGATCATCCTGATTCCAGATCTAGCATTCTATCCACTGTAGTACCTAGTTGTCATGGCATTTTCTAAATCAAAATGTCTGTCTGAACCATAAATATTTAAGGGCCAACTCGACTTCCTCCAACTCCCTCACCTCCTAGCCCTTACTGCTCCTCTTCTCCAGGAAGCCCATCTTACAGGGATCTCTCCCTCTTAACTTCCAGACCTGTTCTTCAGATGTATCATTCATGGGACAGAAGAAAGGAGAGCCTCTGGCATGTTGGATGGTGAACTTTTCAAAGGGTATGGAAGGGTCGCACAGCATGGGCAGGGCATGGATGGATGGATAAATGGATGGATGAATGGTGAATGGATGGATAAATACATGGATGAGTAGATGGATAAACTGATAAATGGATGGGTGGATGGATAGATAAATGGATGGAAAGATTTATATATGGATAAATAAATGGATGAATGGTGAATGGATGGATAAATACATAGATGGGTAGATGGATAAACTGATAAATGGATGGATGGATGGATGGATAAATTTATATGAATAGATGGATGAATTGATAAAAGCATGAATGGATAAATGGATGGATGAATGGTGAATGGATGGATAAATACATGGATGGGTAGATGGATGAACTGACAAATGGATAGGTGGATGGATAGATAAATGAATGGATAAATTTATAAATGAATAGATGGATGAATTGATAAAAGCATGAATGGATAAATAGATAGATGAATGGTGAATGGATGGATAAATACATGGATGGGTAGATGGATGAACTGACAAATGGATAGGTGGATGGATGAATAAATGGATGGAAAGATTTATATATGGATAAATAAATGGATGAATGGTGAATGGATGGATAAATACATAGATGGGTAGATGGATAAACTGATAAATGGATGGATGGATGGATGGATGGATAAATTTATATGAATAGATGGATGAATTGATAAAAGCATGAATGGATAAATGGATGGATAAATGGTGAATGGATGGATAAATACATGGATGGGTAGATGGATGAACTGACAAATGGATAGGTGGATGGATAGATAAATGAATGGATAAATTTATAAATGAATAGATGGATGAATTGATAAAAGCATGAATGGATAAATAGATAGATGAATGGTGAATGGATGGATAAATACATGGATGGGTAGATGGATGAACTGACAAATGGATAGGTGGATGGATGAATAAATGGATGGAAAGATTTATATATGGATAAATAAATGGATGAATGGTGAATGGATGGATAAATACATAGATGGGTAGATGGATAAACTGATAAATGGATGGGTGGATAAATTTATAAATGAATAGATGGATGAATTGATAAAAGCATGAATGGATAAATGGATGGATGAATGGTGAATGGGTGGATAAATACATGGATGGGTAGATGGATGAACTGATAAATAGATAGGTGGATGGATGAATAAGTGGATGAATAGATTTATATATGGATAAATAAATGGATGAATGGTGAATAGATGGATAGATGAATTGATAAAAGTAAGGGTGAATGGATGGATGGATGGATGGATGGATGGATGGATAAATACATGGACAGGTAAGCAGATAGCTGGATAAATAGATGAATAGGGAGATGGATGGATGGATGGATGGATGGATAAATGGATGAATGGGAGGATAAATCACTAGATGGATAGGTTATGACCCATACCACCAAAAAGAACTCCTAAGCCAATGAGGCCACAGATACATTAGAGAGTGCTTGAGTCACTCACATTTTATGACAGTCTCATCATGTCACCTAACACAACTTCGCTTTTAATTCATGTTATCTTTCCACCTAATTATTCTAATAAGTTCCTTGAAGACAAGAGTCATGTCTTACACGGATATTCCCGGAGCATGTCTTACTCAATCTGTGATGACAAAGTAGATGCTAGATAAATATTATTTTAAAGGCAGGAACTGCCTTTGCTTTTATATTTATATCGCTAACATTTAGCACAATGTTTGGCATGCAATAAATGATATTTCATTCATTTGTTCCTTCCTTCATTCATTCGCTCCCTGCAGTTCTCCCTCCTCTCAAATGTTCGGCCTGTCCCCAGCAGCCCTTCTGCTAACCGGGCCCTGTTCTGCATCTTTGCTGAATCCATTTCTGTTTGAAGAAACTGCTGTCCATGTGTTTGCATGCCCAATGAGGTCAGCATCGGTCCGGCTGATGCAGAAAATACAGTGATCACAACTCTCCTGGGTAGATACACAAGCTGGCTTTCAGCTCTACCTCCTCATTTGGGTCAGTCCTTCTTCCAACTGTTCATCTCTAATCAGCCAGCCCATGAGCCAATATTCTCCCCAGTTACCTGCAGTGCAGAGGGCATGCCTGCTGGTAACCCCACTGTACTGTTGATCCCTATTTTAGGAACTTTTTCATCCTTGGAAAGTTAACATCATTTCCCTCTCTCAGCTTTCCATTCCAATCAAAGCCTGACACAGAGGATTCCATCTCCCCACTATGCACTTTTGCCCAGGCTGTGCCCCTCCACCTGGAGAGCTCTCCTTCCCCAGCTTCCTTCAAAGCAGAACTAAGCAGAAATCTTCCCTGATTCCCAGCCCTCTCTCCTTGACATCTCTTCGCTTTATTTAATGACTGTCCCTATTTGCCCAATTTATTTTGCTTCAGTAGAATGTAACGATGTCCTCTGACAAATTTTCTATTTCTACAAATTCTATCCCAAATGTAATCACAAAATTATATTCAGTAGAATGCAAAACTCCTTGAAGGCAGGGGCTGTCTCACTTTTATCTCCGTACAAACCTCAGTGTTTGCACATCATCAGGGCTTAATCAATAAATGTTTGTGGACCTAAACTGAAACAGACCTAAATGCCAGGTCACAAGCTAACGAGAGCTCTTGACAAAATTCTACTAATATCTCAGGGATGGAAGGACTTGTCAATCAGGGCAGAGAACTGGCTCTGACCCGTAAGTAGATGGGTGACCTTGGACAAGTCATATAGCATATCCATTTCTTCATTTAAAGAGAAAGAGAGGAGAAAGGAAGAAAGGAGAGAGAAAAAGGGAGATGAAGAAGAAAAGAAGAGAGAGAAAGAATACAGAGAATAGTAGGAAGGGGGAAGAGGATAAGAAGGAGAAAAGGAGAAGAAGGACAGATGGGAATGAAGAAGAGCCAGGGCAGGGAGAAAGGAAGAGAGAGAAGAAGAGCCAAGGTATGGCGAGCAGAGCAGAGTCCTGGAATTTCATCTCCATCTTCACAGGCTCATAGACCTGAGATGGAATAGATTTTGGAGACCAACTGCTTCATCCCTTCCATTTTACAGATAAAGAAACAGAGGCCCAGAGGTAAAGGGGTTTGCCCAAAGCCCAAAGTAGTAAATGATAGAATGGAGACTCAAGCTCAAGGCCTCCAGCTCCAAACGCCCAGCTTTCTTGGATTCAGGAGCTCATTATGCCACATCCTGTAACGCTAGGATGAGTCAGTGACAACATCTTGCCCCCTGGTCTCTTCAATGCCAAGTCTCCCAGGATCTCCCAGGGTTATGAAGGAGAGAGCACTCTGTGAGCCTTCAAAGCCCACATAACAGTCTGCTAAGACTGATTATTCTTACTGATGGGAAAAGAGCTTGAAAAGGCCAGAGGTCTGCACTGCTCCATGTTCAAGAAGCTAGCTCGGGCTCTGGGATCCCCCAAACCACTGATCTAAACCCTGAAAATGCCCCGAGTCTCCCCAAAAGCCAGACTTTGACCAAGTCTGGCAAGGAAGTGGGGGCACTTTGGCTCAAAGGCGGAATTCCCCTGCTGCAGCCAAATCCCAGGGGATGGTTCCCTTTAGCACATGGTATAACTTAATTCACACAAGGAACTAATGTGGGAGTGGGTAGGGGGGATAGGGAAGGGAGAAGTTACCAGATGCTTTCTCTCACTCTGTCTCTCTGCCTCTGTCTTTCCCACTCTCCTTCTCCCTCTCTCTTTCTGCCTCTGTTCTTGTATCTCTGACTCTGACTCTCCCCTCCCTCCCTTTTTCTCATCTCTCTCTCACTCTCTCTCTCCCCATCCTTTCTCTCATCTCTCCCACTCTCCCTGTCTGTCTCTCTCTCCCTCTTCCTCTGTCTGTCTCTCTCTCCCTCTTCCCCCCCCTTCTCTCTTTTCCCACTGTCTCTGTCGCTTTCTCCCTCTGTCTCCATCTCTCTCTCTCTCCTCACCTCTCCCTCTGTCTCTCTCTTTTTGTCTGTCTCCATCTCTCTCTCTCCTCACCTCTCCCTCTGTCTCTCTCTTTTTGTCTGTCTACTTCTCTCTCTCTCTCCACCTCGGTTCAGTACCCTCTCCATGGCTAAGGCAATAGAAGAGGAAATGACCTGAAGGGAATTCATAAGATCAGAGCACCAGAGCTGGAAGGGGCCCCTCAGAGGTCATCTACCCAATGCCCCTGTTTTACAGATGAGAAAACCGAGGCCGAGAGAGGCTGTGCTCAAACTGAGGCCCCACAGGAGGCACGAAGTGTCAGGGCTGGGTTTGGGTGCCAGGAAGGGGCTTCCACTAGCTCCTGGAAATCTTTTCCCACACCCGAGAAAATAAATAAAAGGATGACAGTTGGTTATCAGGCAACATGAAAGAGCAGGAGTTCCCCACCCAGTGAATCATTTCTCTCTAAATGCACAGAACAGATAACAAACTCCACTGGAGGCCAACTTCCTTTCTCCTGGTGGCCCCGGAGCTGGGCAGATTTACTGATCCAGGAGCTTCCTAGGAAGTTGAGGTACCTGATCCCCCATTGCTCAGAGCTCCCCAAATCCAGGTCCTCTGTAGGACCAACATTCTAGCTCTATAACCACAAATATATATAGCCATTATCTAAGACAGAAGAGCAACGACTATGCAAACAAGGGTAAGTGACTCACCCAGGGTCACACAACTAAGACATACCACATTTGAACCCAAGTCTTCCTAATTCCCAGGCCTGAGCTCTATGATCTGTGCCTCAGACAGCCTCTTCTGACAGTCCTCTTAGGGAAGGAAAGGACATTAAAGGACCATTTCCTTTAACCCCTTTACTTAGCAGAGAAGGCACAAGAAGGTCAAGGAGGGGCACTGGAGAGTTAAAACTAGAGTGGTCCTAGGCACACGTCTATGCATCCCTCTTTGGGTGAAGCCTTTGTGTCTTCCCTTTACCGTCTAGACCCTGTGCAGGAATACCACCACTCTTTGGCATTTATCTATCGGTCCTCACTTCTAACAACTCCCTCATGTCCCAAGATGACTAAAACCTGCCTGTGGAGACAGATTTTTGCTCCGCTCCCCACCACCAGTGTCCACTGGGTAAAAATAGCCACGAGCAAACGTCGATCCCTTGTCCTTTCTTCCCCTCTCCTACCAAAGGCATTTGCCCTTCAGTGTAAACAAGTCACTGTGCTCCCTCTCTTGTCCTGAGAGCATCCTTTCCACATCTAACCTGCTGACAAGCTTTCCTGGGATTTATTCTGCTTCCTAAAACAAACTGATCTTATAAGCATCATTTGGATGGGCTCACACACCGAGTGGGCTCAGTTAGCAGCTCTTAGCTTCCAAGAATGGTCCACCTTGCTCCCATTTCACAAATGTGAAAACTGAGGCCTCGAGAGGAAGAACTGACTTGGCCAAGTTCCCATCGGTAGTCAAGAGGCAAAACTGGGATTTCAAACCCAGGTGTAACATCCAGGATTCCAGGCTTCTAAGCCTCACTGGGTTCAGACATGGAATGACTTCAGAGGAGCACAGATTCAGCATCGGCAGGGCATCGGATCCAAATTCTGAATTTTCCACGATGGAGAGGCAGAAGCCCAGAGAGGGAACAAGGTCACCCAGGGGAAAAGTAGCAGAGTCCTGGAATTTGAACCCAGACCCTCAGGGCTCTGGCCACTGCCCCAAGCTTTGGACCCCCCAGCCAGCCCACCCTGGATACCCCTCCACTGGGCATTCCCCAGACGTTAGCCACAACCTGTGGGAAGCATCCAGGGCAAAGTCAGTCCTATATAGAAATGCCATATTGTGTCCCCACCATGGGGCCCCTGTTCCCCACGGGCCTGAGTCATCCATTGAGAAGAGCCCTGGGCTGAAAGGGGATAGATCGAGTACAGACACGTTGGCTCCTCTGGGGATTCATTACCCAAAATGACAGAAATAAACATTCACAGTTTTTCATGAGAGGCGGGTGTTGGGTTACATGTTATTTGTCTTCCTGAAGGGAGCTCTCCACCAGGGAGAAATAGCTCGGGAAGATCTCGTGCTCAGAGCAATCTGGGCTGACTTCTTGGACTGGGCTCGTAAATTTGCTGCACGTAGAGTTACAGCGGTGAGCGCCGGCAGAGACTGATCAATGGACCTCCCTGGAAAAGCCATGCCAAGGGACCCAAGTGCCAACCTTCTGGAGGGCCCCAGACCCTTCTCCAGCAGCATCAAGGCCAAGGGCGGCCAATACCCATCTGCCTGAGGACCAATAGCCCTTGTTTCAATGGGTCCAGATCCCAGCTTCTCCCTTGACCCAGCTACATTTTAGGCAGCTCCCTTAGGAGAACTGACTTCTCAAAACCCTTTTCCCATCAAGGCAAATCTGCCTGAGAGGGTCACTGAGTCACAGTGTGGCCAAGGAATGAATGGAAGCTTAGAAAGTCAGTCAGCCCACTTAGAATTTTGGAAAGTATATGTAGACAATTATTACATGTAACTGGGAAGAGAAAACAGCCTTGAAAAGATTTTCAAACCACTCTTCTGCCTTGGAACCAACACACAGTATTGATTCCAAGATGGAAGGTCAGGGCTTTTATTTTAAAAAATTAAAAAATAAAAATAAAAGTGTTTTCAAGAGAAAAGATGAAACAGAAAAAAATGCAACGTTCAGCTGAACCCTCTTATTTTCCACATTTAAAGCTGATTTTACTTGGAAACAAATGTTTGGGAGCAGGGAGAAGGGCACATCCCAAGTCACCTGAGGCTTGGCATGTGCCTCCCTGGCCAGTCCTGCTCACCAGGTCAGAGAATCCATGCATGTGGCCTGAAGTCGACGGCAGCAGCTATTTTTAAGGCTATTCCCTTCATTTGGAGTGTATTTTCAGGCTTTAGAACAAAGCATTTTGTTCTATTCTTGATGGTATTTTTATAGTGATGTGACATTATTGTGTGTGTGTGTGTGTGTGTGTGTGTGTGTGTGTGTGTGTGTGTGTGTGTGTGGCGGAGGGGTAATTTCTCTTTTGTGACTTTGGTACTAAAGTTACTTATTTATGGTAAGCTACTCTTGAGTCCTCAGTTTCCCCACTATAAAATGAAGGGATTGGACTAGATTTATGTATAAGGTCCTGCCTGCCTCTGACGTTTCCTGTTCTAAAGCTTCTCCTAGCTCTAACATTCTCTGTTGAAGGGCCCTTCCTAGTTCTGACATTCTACAATTGAAGATCTCCCTGGAACTAGACCTGACATTCTGTGTTCTAGGAGCCCTCCCAGCTCTGACATTCCCAGTTCTAAACTTCCTCTTGATTCTGATATTCTGGGTTCTAAGCTCCCTCCCAGCTCTGATATTCTCAGTTCTAAACTTCCTCTTAGTTCTGATATTCTGGGTTCTAAGCTCCCTCCCAGCTCTGACATTCTCTGTTCTAAACTTCCTCTTGGTTCTGATATTCTGGGTTCTAAGCTCCCTCCCAGCTCTGACATTCTCTGTTCTAAACTCCCTCCCAGTTCTGTCATTCTCTGTTCTAAGCTCCCTCCCAGCTCTCACATTCTCTGGTCTAAGTGCCCTCACAGCTCTGACATTCTGGGTTCTAAGCTCTGACATTCAGGTTCTAGGATCCCTTCCAACTTGATATCCTATGTTCTAAGCTCTGTCATTCTGAGTTCTAAGGTTCTTCCCAGATCTGACATTCTCTGTTCTAAGCTTTCTCTCAGCTCTGATATCCTATGCTCGAAGCTTTGACATTTTGGGTTCTAAATTCCATTCCAGCTCTAACATTCTCTATTCTAAGAGCCCTCTCAATGCTGACATCTCCTGTTCTAAGCTCCCTCCTAGCTCTGACA